>NW_026879259.1:0-268519 GCF_032173495.1 Musca vetustissima
TGAGAAGACCTTCAGCTCTTCTATGAGAAGACCTTCAGCTCTTCTATGAGAAGACCTTCAGCTCTTCTATGAGAAGACCTTCAGCTCTTCTATGAGAAGACCTTCAGCTCTTCTATGAGAAGACCTTCAGCTCTTCTATGAGAAGACCTTCAGCTCTTCTATGAGAAGACCTTCAGCTCTTCTATGAGAAGACCTTCAGCTCTTCTATGAGAAGACCTTCAGCTCTTCTATGAGAAGACCTTCAGCTCTTCTATGAGAAGACCTTCAGCTCTTCTATGAGAAGACCTTCAGCTCTTCTATGAGAAGACCTTCAGCTCTTCTATGAGAAGACCTTCAGCTCTTCTATGAGAAGACCTTCAGCTCTTCTATGAGAAGACCTTCAGCTCTTCTATGAGAAGACCTTCAGCTCTTCTATGAGAAGACCTTCAGCTCTTCTATGAGAAGACCTTCAGCTCTTCTAAGAGAAGAAGAAGAAGACCTTCAGCTCTTCTATGAGAAGAGAAGACCTTCAGCTCTTCTATGAGAAGACCTTCAGCTCTTCTATGAGAAGACCTTCAGCTCTTCTATGAGAAGACCTTCAGCTCTTCTATGAGAAGACCTTCAGCTCTTCTATGAGAAGACCTTCAGCTCTTCTATGAGAAGACCTTCAGCTCTTCTATGAGAAGACCTTCAGCTCTTCTATGAGAAGACCTTCAGCTCTTCTATGAGAAGACCTTCAGCTCTTCTATGAGAAGACCTTCAGCTCTTCTATGAGAAGACCTTCAGCTCTTCTATGAGAAGACCTTCAGCTCTTCTATGAGAAGACCTTCAGCTCTTCTATGAGAAGACCTTCAGCTCTTCTATGAGAAGACCTTCAGCTATTCTATGAGAAGACCTTCAGCTCTTCTATGAGAAGACCTTCAGCTCTTCTATGAGAAGACCTTCAGCTCTTCTATGAGAAGACCTTCAGCTCTTCTGTGAGAAAACCTTCAGCTCTTTTATGAGAAGACCTTCTGGTCTTCTATGAAAATACCTTCTGGTCTTCTTCTGCTCTTCTATAAGAAGACTTTCAGCTCTTCGATTAAAAATCTTCAAGTCTTCGAGGAAAATACTTTCACCTCTTCGATGAAAAGACCTTTAATTTTTCTATGAGAAGAATATCAGCTCTTCTATGCAAGGGACCTTCAACTCTTCTATGAGAAGACGGTGTTCTATTTCTACCAAGAGAAGACATTCTCGTCTTTTAAACGGAGACCTTAAGGGCTGCCATAACAAGACATTTTTTTCTTCTTTGAATACAACTTCGAGCTTCAACTATTCTGAGTCATTATATCATGAACTTCAACTTTTCCATTGAAACTTCTATGTGAATATATTCTTGTACTTTTTTCTTATTTCTCCTAGTAATATTCGGTCTCATTCATCCCTAATTCACACCTCAAATTATTCCTACCCAAACACACAAAAAAGTACCCTTCATTAAAAATGATACAGTTATCATTAACTAGGAAGTTACATTAGCTAGCTACTCGTGTTAAATAATAATAAAAAACAAGGAATACAAAAACATCAAAACATAAAACCGAATTCGTTAGCATATATTAATATTTTATGTTAATCATAAAACTTTTCCCTGAAACTCAACAAGTGTTGAGTGAAATGTATAAATTATACGCCACCAAATGCAGCTAACTCGCGGCGGTTATAAATTCCGTTTTGACACCGAAAACAAAATACTAATTCTTTGCTGAAACAAAAAACAAGAAATACAATAAACCTCATAATAAGGGATAGTATCCATTCGTCCTTTGTTCTTTTTTTGGGTTGCTGAAGAGAAAAGTGAAAATTATGTTAAAAATAAGATTTTCAATCATCATCATAATCTACCCGCCATCATCACCTGCGATGACATACCTACCCATTTGTAACCAATTTTAACATGTTCATGAAGGATACGAAGGAGTACAAAAGAAAAATTTCCAAAGGACACAACATTGGGTGTGGGGTTTTTATTTTCCCTTTTTGTTTCAGCTAATGGAATGTTAATGATGCGATTTGTTGTTCATTCATGGCTAGAGGCTGACGCGTATAATGACACCATCAACCATGTTATTGTTTTGTTAGGGATAACTTTCACGTTTTCGCGTCTTTTTTCTTTAAATCCTAAAATATGGCGAGCAGTATTTGGGGACCACAAATGAAACATAGTATATGCAGATGTTGCCTAAAATGTTATAACAAATTGTTTAAGATCTTGCATTTAAACTTAGAGCAGTAAAGGCCACTTGTCGTCTTAAATCCTGAGGGGGCTGAACAGAATATGAGTCTAAATGAAAAGAAAATATATAAAGAATATTCTTCTGGAGTTATGATAAATTCTGAACCTTTGTAAAGTCTCCAAATATGTCTTAAAATGTTGTATGTGAAAGAGAGGTCTGATTTGCCTTTGAATTGTAACTTCTATTGTAATTGTAAACCAAAAAAAAAATTATCCGCAGCTTTTCTGTATTTAATGTAAAATTAGATATTTTTCGATAAAAGTCTAAACACTGTGGTATATTTAATAATTTTTTATTACATTATTAAATCCAATTTGTATTATGTTTAGAATATTTTAAAGTGTTCGTTATAGTGGATAAAAGGAAGATATGATATGGAACGACAACAAATTGACATATAATACATTCTCTTCCGCTCAAGATAACTCAATTCGGACTATTGAATGTTGTATACCTATTTTTACAGTTGTGAGCCAATTGGACTCATATAATGATATGAAGTTGTCATATCAAGCCTTTTTAATATTTTAATATTATTACATATATTGGCAATTTGTGATGGTAGTATTAAGGGAGTAGATCCACCGGACACATTTTCGGAATCTATATAGATTTACCAGTCCTAAACCTTATGAGGAGTTACCAAAAGGAGCGGATATGATCTAGATTAGGTAAAAATATTACTTTTTTGCAATTTTGAGGTCAAATCGAATAATCAAAAAGCTTCGTATAAGTTTTACAAATCTTGATCCATTACATGGTACTACATGCAGTGAGTCTATAGATTCAAAGAATCGCATACTCCGTTCACATTGTAACATATTTACATATTTCCAAAATATGGGTTCTTTGTGGGGAAAGGTACCCGAAGCAGAAGAGCAGTGGGTCACATCTCTGGACTGGATCTATGTTTGATAAAAACAATAATTAGTATAAAGTTTTGGTTCAAATCGGAAAAAAACTTATTAGACAAAGATCGATTTAAGAAATGTTTGAACAACTCTAGTTTAGTAAAAAGATCAGATTTTTTTATTTTTTCCAGGGGTAGGTATTAATACCCTAATTATGTTTATATATGTTTTTCTTGTGAAGCGCACCCGGTTACCCGGTTATTTGACCCGAAAATTTATGTACGGGTACTACGGAACTGATTATTACAAATTTTATGGATTTTGTGTAAGAAAGAATTTCCTTTTTAAAAATTTGCATGTATTTGAATGTTCCTAATGTCCATATAGCTAACAAAAGGAAACAACATCATTTTTGAAATATGGGCTGATTTTCAAAAAACTCCAGGTCTTACTCAAAATTTTTGACTGCATCTCTCATATACAGTGTTGCCAAAATTTTGTTGATAAAAAATGCTAGATTTTGTTTAAAAAAGTGCTAGAAAGTGCTAAAAAATTTTAAAAAGTGCCAAATAAAAGTGCTAAAAGTTGTATAAAAGAAATTAGAAGAATTGAGTTTAAAGGGAACATCCCCACCCCCATTCTCGATTTTAAATTTTCAAGGTTTTCAATGGGCCGGATATATGTTTGAAGATTTAAAGAAAAAGAATGTTTTACAAATTTTTTGTTATTGCTTTGATGTTGTTGTCGTATGAACTAGGATTATTGGCAAAAATCAACAAATTGACGGACCTTTAAAAAAATATTTTTGAAAAATCGCCTATTTTTTACCACAAACCACGTTAGGGAAGATCTTGACCGATTGAATTTATCCTAGTTCATACGATAGCTATACACTCACAGAAAAACGACCCAAAATTTGGAATTGATCGAATTATTAGTTTTTGAGTTATCGTGCCCGCCATTCGCAAAAACGCTGTTTGGTGAAAAATGCGTTTAAAGTTTGAGAAGCCCTCTTGCCGTCACTTAATGCTAGCACAATAAATCGGCTATATCTTCAAGAGTTGTTGAGATTTTCACTTGAAATTTCATTCTTGTAGATTCGAATTAAATCAAAATAAATATGATATGTTGCTTTCTTAAAAATGTCCATACCAAAAATTATCAATGTGGATCTATGTTTCGAGGTAATCCCTAGAGAAAGGCATTTTGGAGTCGTCGAGCAAGTTTTTCATCAAATTGACTATAAATTGAAACTTTTAATTTTTTGTGGAGTTTCGGAGAATGGCATATATGCAGAAATTGTCAAGGCACATGTACTCATATTGAAGTACTACTCTACCAACTTTATGTGGAAGGTTTTACACGCATTATCTGTGTTGTCGAAGGGTGGGATATATTTATGCGGTCAATTTTCTACATAGGTCTATGTTTGGACATATCCCCCGTTTGAAGATTCTATCCTATTTGTGTCCTTTAAGGATTTGAACCTTTTCCCGACGAAGTGTAGGCCCATCTTTTGACATAACCCCATTATAAAGTGGGACGCGACCCATTTTCGGTACTCTGAAATGGCTACAATTTGGTATTCGCTATTCCCGATGAATAAAGAACTCATTTCTCCTTTCCGATTTAGGTCAAGGATTTTACTTCGCTCTTAATTTGGTTTTTCATTTTACCTAATAAACAACCTACTAGCAGGCGATGCTATAGTAAGCGTATGAAGTAGCCGACCATTTTTTGAGAAAAAATTAATACACTCCACATGGTGCAGGGTACAAACAGTTCTGACCGTTCGAACTTTAATACATATTTACAAATGTACTGGCACTTTTTTTTACGTTGAACATTAAAATCATAGCGTGAAACATAGGGACATTTTAATGTGTCAATGTGAAATCGAAATAATACCCAAAATTGTAACTAATTCCAAAAAAAAAAAAAAAAAAAGAAATAAAAATTAAATAAATAAAAATGCTAAAAAATGTGCTAGGTACTAGATCAATTTGTTTGGTGCTAAACGAGATTCAAAAGTGATAAATCTAGCACTAAAAGTGCTAAATTGGCAACACTGCATATCTATACTAATAAAAGAGTAAAGTGATTGACTGACTGACTGATTGACTGACTGACTGATTTAACGATTCATCAACGCCCAGACGAAACGGCTGAAGCTAGAATCTTGAAATTTTGGGTGAGGGTCACTCTTGGCCCAAATGTGACAGATAAGGCTGGGTTTTTGGAAATTCGTACTAGAAGGGTACGAAAAGTACTAAAAAGTACTAAATATGATATCATTTGTATTTGGCGAACCAGTGGAGCTAGAACTCTGAAATTTGGATTGAGCGTCACTGATGGAGTGTAGGATAGATGTACCAAAGGGTTTTTGGAAATTCGAACTACAACTATCCGAAATGTACTAAATTTGGTACAATTCTGTAGCATGAGAACGGATAGAGCTAAAAACTTGAAATTTGGAATGCGAATTAGGGTTGGGAAGTAGGGTCGATATAAGGAGATGGTTTTGAAACCGTGTACTCATGTGTACGAAAAGTACTATATGGTACTATATTTGGTACAAATTTGATTTGGAGGTACAAATGGAGCTAGAATCCTGAAAATTGATATTAACATTACCGTCGGAGTATAGGATTGGGGTATGTACGTAGTTTTGTAAATTTGTTACTAAGAGTATGAAAAGTACTAAATCGTACTATAATTGGTACAATTTGGATTTGGGTGAACCGATAGAGCGGGAACAATAAAATTTGGAGTCAGGATCACTGTAGGGATGTAGGATACTAAATGGTACTAAATTTGGTACAATTTGAATTTTAGGTGAACCAATAGAGCTAGAATCATGAAATTTGGAGTCAGGATCACTGTTGAGGTGTAAGATTGAAATATGTAGGAAGTTTTCGAAATTTGTACTAATGTGTACTAAATTTGGTACAATTTAAATTGTGGGTGAACAGATAAAGTTGGAATCCTGAAACTTGGATTTAGGAACACTGTGGGGGTGTTGGTTTGGGCTAAGAAGGAGGTTTTGGAAAATCGTACTAAATTACTAAATTTGGTACAATTTAAACTATGGGTGAAGCGTTAGAGTTGGAATCCTGAATCTTGGATTTAGGAACACTGTGGGGGTGTTGCTTTGGGCTAAGAAGGAGGTTTTGGAAAATCGTACTACTGTGTACTAAATTTGGTTCAATTTGAATTGTGTGTCAACCGATAAAGTTGGAATCCTGAAACTTGGATTTAGGAACACTGTGGGGGTGTTGGTTTGGGCTAAGAAGGAGGTTTTGGAAAATCGTACTACTATGTACTAAATTTAGTACAATTTGAATTGTGGGTGAATCGATAGAGGTGGAATCCTAAACTTGGTTTCAGGATCAGTGTGGGGGTATGATTGGGGTGTGTAGAATGTTTTAGAAATTCGTACTACTGTGTACTAAATTTTGTACAATTTAAATTGTGGGTGAACATATAAAGTTGGAATCCTGAAACATGGATTTAGTACCACTCTGGGGGTGAAGGTTTGGATTAAGTAGGAAGTTTTGGAAATTCGTACTACTGTGTACTAAATTTGGTACAATTTGAATTGTGGGTCAACCGATAAAGTTGGAATCCTGAAACTTGGATTTAGGAACACTGTGGGGGTGTTGGTTTGGGCTAAGAAGGAGGTTTTGGAAAATCGTACTACTGTGTACTAAATTTGGTACAATTTAAACTATGGGTGAAGCGTTAGAGTTGGAATCCTGAATCTTGGATTTAGTATCACTGTAGGGGTGTAGGTTTGGGGTAAGAAGAAGGTTTTGGAAATTCGATCTATTGTGTACTAAATTTGGTACAATTTGAATTGTGGGTGAACCTATAGAGTTGGAATCCTAAAACTTGTATTTACGATCACTGTAGGGATGTAGGATTGAGGTAGGTAGGAAGTTTTGGAAAGTGGTACTACTGTGTACTAACTTTGGTACAATTTGAATTGTAGGTCAACCGATAAAGTTGGAATCCTGAAACTTGGATTTTGGATGACTGTGGGGGTGTAAGAAGTTTTGGACATTGGTACAACTATGTACTAAATTTCGTACAATTTGAATTGTGGGTGAACCAATAGAGTTGGAATCCTCAAACTTGAATTTAGGATGACTGGGCGGGAGTAGGATTGAGGTATGTAGGAAGTTTTGGACATTGGTACAACTATGTACTAAATTTGCTACAATTTGAATTGTGGGTGAACCAATAGAGTTGGAATCCTGAAACTTGGATTTAGGATCACTGTGGGAGTGTATGTTTGGGTTAAGTAGGAAGTTTTGGAAATTCGTACTACTGTGTACTAAATTTGATACTATTTGGATTATAATCAATTTTATCTAATTCATGATTTCAATTTGATTGCATGATGTAGGTAGTAATGGAAATTTTTACTTATGTGTTCTAAGTGGTACTAAATGTGATACAAATTGGATTTAAGTGAACCGATAGAATCCTGAAATTTGGAATTAAGATTGTCGTATGTGGGAAGTGTTGGAAATTCGAACTTATGATTGATAAAGAAGGTAGTTATGGAAATTTATATTAATGTGGACTAACTGATACTCAATTTGGATTTGGGTGATTTTTTTCAAAATAAGTATAACAAATGGTAAAAAATTACACCAAATTTAGTATAGAGGTAGATTTCTGTTGCGGTCGGAATGGGTGTGTAGGGTTGAGATACAGAGATATATTTGAGAACATACTATGGTACTAAATGGTTCTAAAATTTCAATAATGATCGATAAAGGGTGGTTTTAAATACATCCCACATTCGCTAACGAAGTAGCGGGTATATGCTAGTATAAACATATTTTATAACCTTTATTGTTTCTTTTCAAAAAACCTTTCATACCCAAATGTCTCTTGTAACGAAGTACTTACGTTACTAGCGATACCACCTCAATAAGAAGTTCGATGGTGCCTGACTTCGTGGTTAACAAGGCATTTGTGGACAAATGCAATACATTCCCCACTGCTATTGCTAGTTAAAGCAATGAACCAAAAAGTTTGACCGTACCTGCGTCTACAACTTCAGTAGTCGTGGTGGGTTATTTGGTATACCATTAGTATTTTGTTTTTACAAAATAGTCAGGCTGAATCCCAGTTTGATGTTTTTATAAACAATGAAAAATAAATTTATGAGTTTTAATCGAAAATTGGTTCTTCCGTCACTTCCAATCATAACCACATGTTTCTTATTTTTTCATTCTTATTCTTATGAAACATGCCAATATAATAACATCACATTCCCAGAAAAGTAATGAAAACGCATACGTGAAGTCCCACATAGATATATTAAATAAATAAACCATACATAATAACAACACCTTAAAATAAAAGCTCTACCACATACAATAGTTGTCAAGGTTAGTAAGTAATTATCATTTTATTTAAGGATACGACATATCATGTGATATACTTATGTCAATAAACACATTGTGATGAAAATAATAATCATAATAGGTTACCAAAGCAACAATGGACAATATATATGTGAATACTATAATAAGCCGATTGACTTAAATTATGCACAAACAATAAAAACATAATGTTCTTAATATATACTAATTTTTTTCTCCTCTTCCTTTCAGATCCAATGTATTTGTGAATATTTACCGAGAATAATATAAACAATATAAACAGAAACAGCAACAAAAAAAATCGCCAAATATGGGTAAGTGTCATTAGGATTATTAAGGTGTCCTTCATGTTTGTCTGTTTTTGCTATTATAATGTTATAAATTAACAAGAGAATATGTATCATAACAACTGTATCAATTCTCAAAAGGGAAACTATGTCACATGTAATTATTTACATATGCGTATTAATTATATCGACATAATTATGTATGTTGACATGTATGTTGTGTAAACTGCTATTAACTATACACCTGAATAACCAGTAAGGGGAGGACTAAGGTCGGCTATATAATACCCCCTACCACTTTGGAAAATTATATTTAGATTCCACACTAGCACACATGAATTAGGCGAAGTTATATATGTGAACTATATTTTAATTTGAACCGAGTAAAATTCTTTTTATTCAAGTTCCACCCTCAATATCATATTGTATGTGTGAATAATAACACTTCAATATAATTGAATATTGACATGTTCCTTTATTGAAAATTAATAATTAAAATTTATCACCGCCATGTGATACGTAGCCGTTTAATGAAGGAACAGCTTATCTGTGGAAGTTGCTTAAAAATTAATATAACATAATTTGCTCATTAAGCCTTGATAATACCAACTGGATTTAATTTCATTTTCTTGTATTTAATTTCATTTAATTGTTTATTTCGACACATAGAATAGAACACATTTACCCCTCCAAAATTTCGTTGGTGTATATGAGTTTAAATATAATTCCAGAAAATCCCCAACACACACACATTCATATATACCATGTACTTAATATTTATTTTGAAGCAATGTAAACATGTATTTCATTTCAAAAGTTTGCCCTATAGAGATAAAACCTTGTTTGAATTCTATGTAATTAGTATTACATTTTTTTCATAAAAATATGTGGGAATAGGCAGACACAAACGGTAGTTAAACATTACGTATGTAAACACCCTGAAACACTTTTACTTTCAGATTACACAAATTAAATTTTAAGATGTTCTGGCATAGGTGTTCTTAAAGTAAAATAAAACCAGTGAGCGGAGCAGTATAGTCGGAGGGGGCCGACCATACGATACCCTACACATCTTCCATGAAAATCTAACTTTCTGTGGTTCTATATTCTGAGATTGGGCAATATTTCGCGATATTCGCACACGTTTGACTGGCTAGAGGTCAGCAAATGTTACTAATATTCAGTACAGCACCTCTAAGTACTTGTCCAGATTCTCTTCGCCGTGGGTTGTGCTGTGATGTTCGGCTTTCGACTCGAAATGTACAAATAATTAAGTTTTCGGTCCACTCCATCCGAAAAATATTATCTGATCATCACCTAACATTTTAGGCGTTGTCCTTGACCTTAACTGGAACTTCATGGAACATTTCAAAGCGATCAGAGCTATATTTCCGCCCTCCAGTGTGGTAATAGGTTACTAAATAATATATGAATACGTAAGCACCTGTAAATATTTAAGTGTAACTCCCGCATCCGAGTACCTACGACAATATAATTGGTATCAATTTAAATGTCAACTACTCCTCTTGCATATACTATCAACTTCTCGGGTCTATGTCCTTCAGTGGTAAATATATACGCTATAGAATACAAATTTTGTTATTTTTCACACAAAAGTCAGGGTCCATTTGACCTGCTAAACAGGCATGTTTATTCTTTGGCCCGATCCCCTTCTCCATGTAAAAATTCGCGGTGTTTGAGCCATAATTGCGGCCTATGGAGCGACCAGAAAAACCGACAAAAATAAAGTTTTTGTCCAATAGGGGTCTTCATTGGCCAGTACTCATCTTACATGCAAAATTTCGTGAAGATTGGTCCATAACTGGACGGACGGACGGACACACATGTCTAGATCGACTCAGCTAGTCGAGATATGACGATCGGTATACTTAAAGGTGGGTCTAGGACCAATATTTCGCGGCGTTACAAACTTTTGGGTCTGCACAAAGCAATAATACCCTGACAACATATTTGTGTAGGGTATAATTAAATCAAACTATTAACAAATGTCAGTCAGTGTTGCCGATAGATATATACCCTCAGCCTATGGTTTACGGAGGTCTATTATTCGCTTTATATAATGAATATGTCTTTTATTATTATGTGGACCATTTGTGGGGATATACCAGAGGTGGTTGCCCAATAGAACCACTGTTGTAATTTTACTAAAATATTACGAAATGCATATTGACTTTAGACCCCATGTTTCTTTGGATCAGATCCGTTTCGATTTACAAATGTCCGTCCATCTTTCTGTCTGACTGGCTGATGCGCACGAATACTCTCGAATGGGGTAACATATTTCGTCCAAATTTTTCACATCATAATATTTCTCCCACGTAATGCAAGAAAGAATTATCGGGAGAAGAGGAGAAACGTATTATCAGAAAAAAGAAGAAAGACAAGAATAACGTGAGCGGGAACAAATCGAGATGTACAGGAGTCAGAACAAAGTCCGAAATTTTACCAACGAGTAAAACACAAACCGAAGGCTATGGTGCAGACACACCCTCCTGTAGAGATGAAGAAGGAAACCTGGTGGTAGATACAGACAGCGTGTTAAGGATCTGAAAAGAACATTTGGAAAAGCTTCTGGTATCAAATAATGGCGGTGAAAAAGTTACCCCAGAACCAATAAGAGATGTCGATATAGACTGTATACCACCTAACCAAGATGAGGTCAGAATAGCAATCGTCTGAATAATAATAAAGCAGCAGGTATCGATGGTACCAGCCGAACTATTTAAGTCTGCTTGTCAGATGCTGGTCAGGAGAATGCACCAGTAATACATGCCCAATGCTTGCAACTCCTGTGTCCCGTGCACAAAAAAACGAAACAAGACGATATGTGCCAACTATAGAGTAATCAGTCTCCTTCCCATCGCATATAAAGTGATATCCAGCGTGCTGTGTGAACGACTGAAGCCAATGGTCAATTGGCTTCATTGGACCATACCAATGCGGCTTTAGACCTGCCAAATCCGCCATTGACCAGATATTCACACTGCGCTAAATCCTGGAAAAGGCCCACGAAAAACACATCGACACATTCAAAGTTACCTACCCTCAGGCCAAACCCGACAACCAAACTTACGCTGTTATATGGATCTAAAGCATGGATCTGAAGTATTTCATCCAAACTTTGAGGATTGTAATATATGTTTAATTTATATAGATCAACCTTATCATACATAGATCCCCACAAAGTGAGAAAGTTTTGAAAATATTTTTATACAATACGAAGATAATAGAACTTCTGATTTGATTTAATCGAAATATTTTTCCAAACCTACATTAAATTCTAAGATGGGATGTACAGGGCAACCTCTTCTGGTACCTTTCCAAAGATAGTCAAGTCTTTGATGAAACGTATACTGTTGTACACGTACAATAAAAGTAATTAGATTTGAACTTTTGCAAAGATTGGTCTAACTTGTTTTAGGCTATAATCTTAGGATCATCTCCTGCATATACCAAAGAGGGGTAAGGAATCATATATATAATTTTCTTCTTGGACTATTATATTGTAAATTGCATGTATGACATCGATGTAAAAATCATGAACCGTAAATGGGTCGCCGTCCCTCTTTATAGGGGAGTTTTGTCATAACACGAACCTACATTAAACATGTTCGAGAAAAAATTTTTATATAGACCTGTGTTCTCTATACTGACCAATTGGTCCTTATAAACCGCTATGTTCTCAAAACCGATCAATTAGTATTTATAAACCCCAGTTTTCTTTATTGATCTTTATAAAAGTTCTATGGTCTCTCTTTGATTATATAAATCCATGTAGTCTATATATGGATCAATTGGTTTTTATACATACCTTTGGTTTCTATAGATACCTGTGGTCTCTCTTCAAATCTGTGATCTATATGAAATATGGAATTCTATCTATTTCGCCAAATTATATTTAGAAAATAATGTTGTCTTAAATTTCGTAACTTCCCAAATTTCGCTATTTTGAGGAACTATATTTGATCTTTTCCATTTTATTAGGTTTCAAATCTGGAGGTGTTTTTCGAATAGAAGAGCTGGAGGTCTTCTTCTTAATGGCCAACAATGACTTATGTAGGATGTCATGAAAGTCTTTGACTGACCTACAATCGCCTGAAATATTGGATATGTTTAGGATCCTTCCAATTTCCATTTTTTGTGTCAAATCTCTCTTGTAGAAGAGCTGGAGGTTTTATTCTTCTTACAGAATAGCTGGACCTCTCTTTCTTCTTATAGATGAGCTTGATGCCTTCTTCTTATAGAAGAGCTGGGGGTCTTCTTCTTAAAGGCCAACAATGACTCATGTAAGCTGTCATGAAAATCTTTGACTGACCTACAATGTTGACCGGAAATGTTTGGTAGGTTTCGGATCCTTTCCAATATAGTGTTGTTGTAGATTTCATTGAGTGTTTTCCGGGCAATGTCGTAATTGGTCTCAGTCAATTGTAGATGCCTGATCAACTTTTAAACGGCAATGTCTGTCCGTTTCTTTCTGTACATCTCTCCAGCTGCTGGGAGTGGTTTATGCCCCTTCTCCCTTCGGAGTGCTCTTTGATCATGTCAACCGTATTACGATATTTCTCGCCCATCGCCTGGTACACGTTCTCCACTACATGAGTATGTGCTGGACCCGATCGTATCCGCCTCATCTCATCTGGGCGGAATTCCACCGTTCTTCCGCCCAGTGGAGCCTTTGGTTTGCCTTCCACAATTCGGCAACCTAATAATGGAGTGTTTTTAAGTTCAGTTTTTTTAAACGCAATGTCTTTTTGTGAATAAGTTATCTACTTAATGAGGTATATGATGAAAATTTCGAGGTGTTCCAAATGGAATATTCTATACACATTGTGGCAGGGGAGGATGGGGCTTCTTCGGCATCGGGGTACATTCGGCTATCGCGTTTTCGATATGAAGCTCTCAAAATACATCTCTAGCTTCGATACATCGGTATCGAATATCAATATAAATAACTGTCGCAAAATTGGAAATCTGAAGTTAATAACCTTATTCCGTTAACCGTACATCTAGGTTTTTTGTATTTTTACAGGAGTTTTTGTAGTATTTCCATTCCATTTCGCAATGTTTCGTGTATAAAAGTTTTCAAATTTAAGGCATTATTATTAAAAAGTAATTAATTACATTGTGCATTCTTATAAAAATAATAAAAAATTTAATGTTTTTAGAAGATTGATAGAAATAAATGAAAAAACTATAAATAGTATCTTCGGGGTAAATTCGGCATTTTGAATTATGGGAACATTCGGCCATACACAGATAGTGCAATATTATTTCCTTAACATGTATTTGAGTTTGTCTTTAAAAATAATTCTTTAATATGGTTTGAAATTACATACATATACATATTACGTGTTTGCATTGACGAAAATACGATAGAAAAGATTTATTTCTGATGGTGTGAGTGACCTTGAGATGTCAACGTCCGCCGATAGAAAATGTAGCCTTAAAACTTTGAGTCGCATATTAAAATAAAATGGAACATTTAGAGGACCTGAATTTCAATCACACTGATAGCGGTGATAATTACTAGTCTATGACTGTGATGCTCCATCGAATGCCGGGCTACCCCCGGTAGGGCACATTCGGCGAATTTGATTTTTTTACAAAACTGTAAAAATGTTTCACTAATACTAACTTATTATGTGTTTTTCTGTACTAATTTTTATAATTATGTATCAGAGGACAATAATCAGCCATACTGTTTTTATATCTGTTAAATAAGAACCGAGACATAGATCTCTAATGAAAAAGTGCCGCAGGTGTCCCAGTCTCCCCTACAGAATTTAGCCAAAACAAAAGAAGGGTTGAGTGCCTGACAATAATGTATTAATTTTATAGAAAATGTGTTCCTGTTGTATCTCCTGTATTTTATTAATGATATATTTTTAGATACATTTATTATCTGTAAACACCTATCACACATATTAATAATGCATTACATATATATACATTATATACATATATACACCATATATATATATATACATTATATACACACGATTGTTTGAAATCCCACAAAAAATATTTAAATTGGATATAATAATAAGAATAAATACTAATTTCCTTACAGTCACTCATTATTACACACACGCAAAATAGCTAAACCGCCTAAAACCCCTCAGAGACATTATCAAACAGATAATTATACAGATTACTTATTAGTCCCTGAAGCAACACTCTATAAATCTATTAATAATCATACAAATATGAATAAATACATAATGATATGGTATCCTTCGTACAATGTTCTCTAATATTCAATTATCCAGTCAATTTCCAACAAATTTCTATAAGTTATCATTAGCAATTCAGTAAGGAATTCTACTTGCTGTAGATGAATTGATGATGTTGATGATAATGTAATTTTTAATATTTGACAAATTTACATACATAAATATTTGGCGTTTGTTTTCAAGCGGTAAACATTTTGTAACGACGAAGTTTGAAATTATTTTGTGAAATCATTGCAGATATTATTCATTTTCTTATTTTTGGCATAATTATATTGTCACGTTTTGTAAGGCTTTAGATTTTGGTTAGAACGACAAACAGCAAGTAAATATAATTACGACATTGAAATAATGATTGTGCAAGAATTCAATACTTGCAATACTTCAAAGACTACATTTATCAAAAGAATTGCGAGTGATTTAATTTGTATACCCTACACAACTATGTTGTCAGGGTATTACAGCTTTGTGCAGCCCCAAAAGTTTGTAAAGCCGCGAAATATTGGTCCTAGACCCACCTTTAAGTATACCAACCGTCATATCTTCACTAGATGAGTCGATCTAGACATGTGTGTCCGTCCGTTCGTCCGTCTGTCCCTTATAATTTGTAAACACGATACAGGCCACAGTTATGGACCAATTTTCACGAAATTTTGCATGTATGATGGGTTCTGGCCAATGAAGACCCCTATTGTTTTTGGAAAAGATCGGTTAATATTTAGGCGATGAAATGGATCAAAAACTTTATTTTTGTCGGTTTTTCTGGTCGCTCCAGAGGCCGCAATTATGGCCCAAACACCGCGAATTTTTGCATGGAGAAGCGGATCGGGCCAGAGAATAAGCATGCCTGTTTTGAAAGATCGGTCAATATTTAGCGGGTCAAATGGACCCTAACTTTTGTGTGAAAAATGACAACAGTTGTATTCTATAGCGTATATATTTACCACTGAAGGACGTAGACCCGAGAAGTTGATAGTATATTCAAGAGGAGTGGTTGATCTTTTAATTGCTACCAATTATATTGTCGTAGGTACTCGGATGCGGGAGTTACATTTAAATATTTACAGGTGCTTACGTATTCAGACATTATTTAATAACCTATTACCACAATGGAGGGCGGAAATATAGCGCGGATCGCTTTGAAATGTTCCATGGGGTTCCAGTTATGGTCAAGGACAACGCCTAAAATGTTAGGTGATGATCAGATAATAATTTTTCGGATGAAGTGGACCGAAAACTTAATTATGTGTACTTTTCGAGTCGAAAGCCGAACTTCACAACACAACCTGCGGTGAAGGGAATCTGGACAAGTATGTAGAGGGGCTATAGTGATTATTAGTAACATTTGCTGACCACTAGCCAGCCAAAAGTGTGCAAATATCGCGAAATATTGCCCAATCTCAGAATATAGAACCACAGAAAGTTAGATTTTCATGGAAGATGTGTAGGGTATCGTATGGTCGGCCCCGTCCGACTATACTGCTCCGCTCACTGGTTTTCATTTATGATGGTTTCTTTCATTTGATAACTTTTATTAATTCCATGAAATGTCGAATTATATTTATTTGTAATGGCATATATTTATGCCGGAAATGTGTGTCTAAAGTGTCTAAAGTGTCACATATAGGGTACATTAAAAAAGTATTTTATTTTTTTAGCAGTACCTGTATAAATTCGTGAATGAATAAAGTGCAAAATTACAATCCAAACCTGTTGAAAATATGTATGCCATTTTGATCACATTCAGTAACAACCTGTATAAAACATTCAAAAATTGTAAAAATATTTATAAAAAAAATTTCATTTATTTTAAATTCAATATCTCCCACAATTCAATCATTGAATTTAACCATTCATTCATTGTATGCATCTTTTTTGTGGAGTCTGCTCTCTTAAATCCATTTTTTTCATACATACATATGTATATCCTATCTATGTGGAAATCCGTTGTGCTCGTCTGAATTCAACATTTTTCAATTCACAACGACTGTTAAAAATATTTTTTCCAATATGATTGATTTTGATATATTGATGTTATTCCATACACACAAGCATTTCTACTATGAATGTTGGTCGTTTATCGACAATTTGCATTTGAAGAGAGTGAAAGTAAAGTGAGATTTTTAAAAGGATATCAAGTGATTGCTTGCATCCTGAATATTGAACAACAAAATATTTTATATTGTGTGTAGATATATTGCAAACATATTTATACAAAAATAAACAAAAGAAAAAATGTGTAAAAATGAAGAGAATATTATTAACATGAAATATAATAAATGAAAACAGAATACTATGAACCGGATAGAAAAACAATATGCTAAGTCCTTATAACAGCTGCTAATTCTTGAAAAAACATTCTTTAAAAAATCCATGCCTATAGCTCTGCTAATTGTTGAAAAAAATATTCTTTAAAAAATCCAAGCCTATAGCGCTGCTAATTGTTGAAAAAATATTCATTAGAAATCCATGCCTATAACTCTGCTAATTGTTGAAAAAAATATTCTTTAAAAAATCCACGCCTAGAGCTCTGCTAATTGTTGAAAAAAATATTCTTAAAAAAATAGCTCTGCTAATTGTTGAAAAAAATATTGTTTAAAAATCCACGCCTATAGCTCTGCTAATTGTTGAAAAAAATATTGTTTAAAAATCCACGCCTATAGCTCTGCTAATTGTTGAAAAAAATATTGTTTAAAAATCCACGCCTATAGCTCTGCTAATTGTTGAAAAAAATATTGTTTAAAAATCCACGCCTATAGCTCTGCTAATTGTTGAAAAAAATATTGTTTAAAAATCCACGCCTATAGCTCTGCTAACTGTTGAAAAAAATATTGTTTAAAAATCCACGCCTATAGCTCTGCTAATTGTTGAAAAAAATATTGTTTAAAAATCCACGCCTATAGCTCTGCTAATTGTTGAAAAAAATATTCTTTAAAAAATCCACGCCTATAACTGTGCTAATTTTTGAAAAAAAAATTTTCCTATTGAACGGAATTCGTAGATTAACATTTCCAAATTGTTTTAATACTCAGAATTTAATCATTTACTCTCCTCTTTCAGATACTTTTCGAATTCGTCGCTCTTCTATATCCCGTTTTGGGTCGATGGCCAAACAGGAACCCCTAATTGTTGTCGATGAATCACAAATTGTCGAAGAAGATGACCAGGAAAGTTCGGAAACACCTTCAAATAAAGCTAGTCTAGATATTGATTCGCCCGTAAATCCATATCTCCTCTCACCATGGCGAGATCCCAGAGAAAGTCGCAAACACTCCCTACCCTCCCAGCAAGTTACCGAAGGTATTACAGCCAGCCAGGTCAGACGTTTATCGGAGCGGGGAGGAGAAGGATCTGGCCCTTCGCCAAAGGAAGCAGCATTTTTGGCAACACTCTCGCAAGCTCCAGCACCATCGGGTCGACGACATTCCGTGGTTACCATTTCCAAAGTGCCAACAACTATTTTTGGCAGAGCGCGTCGGGAATCTGTTGCCGCTTTACCAAACAAGTGAGTTGGGGAAGGGGGTTGGTTGGTTTATTATAGGCATTAATGCCAATTTTTAATATCTCAACCTTTTTTCCATCTCACCAGTCGTTTAATAGGTTCACGCAGAGAAAGCAACACCTCCACGGGACCGCCTTCCACAGATCCCATCGGCAGCATACACAATCTGCAGTTGGACATTATGGATGACATTGTACAGTCACGCAAGGCCCGTATGAAACTCTGGACCACGAGCAGTGAAAAAGTGTGCGAAGTGGAAACCCTCAACGAGGTGGGCGGCGCAACGCCACAACGTTACACCAATCGTCGATATTCCGAGTGCGTTTCAGCCCAAGCCACACCGTCACCAACACCAAGCTACCGTCGACCATCCGAACATCCCGCCGTTTTGTCACCTTGCATTACCCAACCGACAAGCAATCGTTCGTCAACCAGACGGAAGAAAAGCTCTGGATTTCTAGGTGGACGAACTGATATTGGGTCGATTTTCAGTAATCTCACCTCTTCGGCTATTGAGATACACAAATGTGAAGACAAACCGACACCGCCACCCTCGTCGTCATCAACCACCAAACCCAAGACCACACTACAGGCACCCTCACACAGTAGTTCGAATCTACTGGATCCCAATGCTGGTCGTTCGACACGTTCCAATAGTTTCGATGTATCCATTCTCAACAATGCCAAGCAATTGGTCAGTGATGCTCAGGATAATAGTTCGGCAGCCTTGTCTGGATGGTTTGCAAATCGCCATGAGCCTATGGCCCGCAAAAAGAGTATACGTAGTAAAAGTACCGCTATGGCCCTGTCGAAAGATGTCCTAGAAAAATTACAAGCCAAAGATGTTCTGCGCGAAAGTAAACCAAAACTTAAACCGCGTAGTAAACAAAAAAGTTGGACCGACCACACCAAGGGCACAATTGTAGATGCCACCGTTATTGGTTCGGCCATAGAAGGATTTTTGCGTAAAAATTCTGCATCTGGACCATCGGGTAGCAGTGGCAGTGCTGCGCCTTCCTCTAGCAGTAGCAGTAAGACAACCAAAGGTGGTGCCGTTCCCAAAGATTATGGTTCCTCAAGACGTAGTCGCACTCAGGCACAGGCTGCCAGCGCGGTTCGTTCCACACTAAATTGGTTTGGCAAGGGCGACGAAGATGACACAAAGGATACCTGTGATGCATCACTCTGCTCAACTCTGAAAGATCTATTCGTTAAATAATTTCCGGGGAATTCTTTATTTAAATTAAAATAATCCCCAGTGTTTGGTTGTTTTAAGTTTTGGAGAATTCTAGCCTTCATTCCAATTAAAAAATGGTAAGTTTGAATTTTATTATTTTATTTTATTTTTTATAACACACTTTTCCAAAATTAATTGATATGGCCAGGCAATAATTTGGCAATGATTGAAAGCTTTAGCAAAAACCTAAAAATAAATTTAGCATATAAATGAATGAACAAAAAAACAAAATAAAAATACCAATTTAAAAACCAAACTATTTTTCATAATCCAAAAATAACATTTTACAAAAATCACGTACACAAACAAAATTTAATTAAGAAATGGTTATTGCAATTTATAAAAATAATACATTTATACATATTTATTCATTAATTTGTTTATGTGTATGTGTAGGATTAGAAAGCAATAATGAATTATCGGTATTGTGTTAAATGTACCAACCACCATTTATGGAAATAATATTTTTTAATAAAAATAAATGAATAAAAGTTAAACATAAATAAAAAATTATCGAAAAATAACAAAATAGATATAGAGAATTATTCATGATAGCGGTCAGTCGTCAGATTTTATTACAGTTTTCGTGTGTATTAATTTGTAGATTAACCACAAGGTTCACACTCTACACTTACCTTTTTTTAATTTGAAGCCACTGAAATAGTGGTATCTCTTATCCTCGAAATTTATATAAATTTGGATCAGAGGAACACATATACACCACATTTCGGATATTTTTTCAAATTACATTACAAAAATAGTGAAATTTTCTACATAGGTGTGTTTTGGGTTATTAAACGCAAAAGTTGCGAACATTTCAATTTTGAATATAAGAAAAATGTCCAAAAACCAGTGAGTGGAGCAGTATAGTCGAACGTTGCCTACTATATCATACTATATACAACTTCCACTAAACTCTAACCTTCTGTGATTCATATTCCGAGCCTAGGCAAAATTTTGTTCTTACCCTGGTCTCTTTTTCGAATCATATTTTCCCGGAGTGAAAATTTACCCCATATGATTTAAATTTTGTTAGTTTATACACAAAGAACTTTGACTGGCTAAATATTCACCGATAACTATCAAAACGTCCTTGACCGCTTGCGCTTTCCATCGTCTACTGTAATACTTAACAATATCAGATTAGTTACACCCCTATACATGTTTACGCACATCCGAGTACATACACCAGTGTAATTGGTATCAATTTAAAGGTCAAACACTTGAATATAATGCCAATTTCTTCAGTCTATATCATTCTTGGGTAAAAACATACGCCATACAATGAAAAATTTCAATTTTTCACACCAAATCTTGGTCCATTTGACCCGGTTAATATCGGCTGATTACCATGAACAGGGCCATGCTTGTTTCTTGATCTCTCTTGATATCCGAGTGTCGATGAATTAGTGAATTTGTTGTTCAAGTGGCATAAGTATCAAAATAAGCCACTTGTTGTTGTTCTCTGGTCTGTACTGTGTTTACAAATTATAATGGACTTAGCTACTCGAGATATGATGACCGATATACTAAAAGGTTGGTTAGGACCAATATTTTGCGGCGCAATAAAACTCTGTGAGCCACAGAAAGATATAATACCCAGAGATGGTCCGTCAGAAACAGTGACATAAATGACATATATTTCGTATTAGGTTTTGTATAAACGGTTCATATTTAGATACAATTCCCAGATATATTTTCGTACACATTCGTACAAATTGTGCACCAAATGGCCATTTTGACATTTTGTTCGAATTGTATAGCATGTGACAAGTTGTATTCTTCGGATACCATAACGATTTCAACCTCGTTTTTAAAGAAGTATGGTCCAATTACACCTTCGGACCTAAAAACGCTACAAAAAGTAGATTTTTCTGGATTTAATGGCCTGTCTTCATTTACATGAGAATTCTCAGAACCACCAATGTGACAATTTTGTTTCTGAACATACCTATCAAGTGAGAAATGTGCTTCATAGCTCAAGAAGATTTTGTTCTATATGTGGCTGTGGCAGAATCATAATTTTTACGACTTTTGAGATAATTAAGCGGCTCATTTTTGTCACTGAAAAGAAAAACTTTGACTATTTCGAATTCCAGCCACATTCTTTTGAAGCCACGAAAGGGATAACCTTTTTATGACGATGTGCAGAGGTTTTACCAATATTCCGTTCGCAGTATAAGGTATTTACAACTTATCAAAATATGAACTCTTTATAGGGGAGGTACCAGAAAGAGCAGACATATAATTCCCACCTTCTGATATGAAATAGTGAAGTTTGTATCAAAACTGATAACAGGATATTAAAAATTTATTTCAGCTATTTTCAGCTACTTTTTTACCATTTGTAGGTAAGGTACTTGAAGGATCGGTCTGATATTTTACATTTTTGAGCTTGATTTAAGACTGAAAGAAATATTACGTTATACAACCTTTGGATTAAATCGCTAACTCCTTTTTAGAGTTATCGTGCTCATCATCCAGTCAGACAGACATTTGTCATCCTGATAGATATTTCTTCTTCTAGGCTGCGTTTATTAAAATTTATATTTAGAAAGGTTTTTTTTTGGGGAGTTTTCTGAACAGTTTTCTTTACAAAAACTTAAAAATTCTGGTATGTATCAAATTGACTTTCGTATAAGTAGATATCCATTATTTTTCGGCTAAAATTTTTAATGACAATTATGTGCTATTTTGTTTTTGTAGATTCCGTTCAGAAATTTTTGATCTGTTGTGTTCCACCAGGACAACGATAGGCCACACACATATACCGTGACTCGCCAGAAACTTCGGGAGCTTGCTTGGGAAGTTTTAATGCATCCGCCATACAGTCCGGACTTGGCACCAAGCTATTATCATTTTCTTCTTGCATTACAAAGTTACCTCTAAAATAGTAACAAATCATACAACAAAACGGTGTATATTTGACCAAAATTTGATATTACGAAGCATTAAATTAAGGGGACCCCCCATTCTCGGGGTCAAAATTGTTTTTGATTTAATTCGAATCTACACTAACTCAAGAATGTCCCTACAAAGTTTCATGTGGAAATCTCAAGAACTCTTGAAGCTATAGCCGATTTATTGTGTCAGCATCAAATGACGGCTAAAGGGCTTCTCGAACTTTAAACGCGTTTTTCTCTTTTGCGAATGGCGGACACGATAACTCAAAAACTAATAACCCAATCGATTAAAAATTTTTACACGTTTCTCTGTGAGTGTATAGCTATCGGATGAACTAGGATAAAGCCAATCGGTGGATATCTTCCTTATTTTTTAACTTGGGTTTTGGTCAAAAATCTGCGATTTTTGATATTTGATATTTGATTGATATTTTTTCAAAGGTCCACCATTTTGTTAATATTAGAGCGAAGCCAATAATCCTAGTTCATACGAGAGCCATACATGTACTCTTTCTAACACCGTTGGAATTTTCGGATTTCGATGTTTCAGTGAGGAGTTATCATGCCCGCCATCAAAAATAAGGACTTCTCTTTAATTACAAAAAACAACAACAAGACAATTACAAAATTGTTTGTAAATTATTTTTCTTCTCTTTTAAATCTTCAAATATATATGTGCAAAGTTACAAACCTTAACACATTGATTTACCAGCCAATTGAAAATCTTGAAAAAATAAAATCGAGAATCGCAAGACAGGCATAACTCAAAAAATGATGCACGATTGTTCGCTATAATAGACCTAATGTTGTGTAAAAAATATAAAAGAATATCTCTTACACACCCTGATTGAGACACTAAATTGAAAACTTAAAACGCATTTTCTGCAAAATTTTGTTTTTTGAGTTATGCCTGTCTTGCAGCAAATGAGCGATATGATTAGCAATGTTTTTAGCTTTAGATAAATAGGTAAGAAGCAAATACATCACAATTGTCCAATTTAAAGTTTTGTTCGACATTAAACTGTAACTGTTTCCATACGTTTAACACAATACTGATAAAATTCAATTATTGATTTGATAAGATAATACAAAAGACAGCAATACCTATTAAATAATAATAATTCATCATATCCCTTTGTAATATCATCATTATCATCAACATAACTTTTTCTACATCAATGTTTGCTAAAAAATAAAAAAAACAAAGTCCCAATTAAAATGCAATATATGTCGAGATTTGTGAATTACTTTCTACAAGAACTACAAACATTTCTATACGTTAATAAAAATGGAAAAATATCTCAATGTGATGTGTTGTTTGTTGTCGCAATTGAAAACCTCAAATTAAATCCAGAATAAAGACGATTTTTTGTAAACCTAAATGGAATTCCAAATGGCCAAACAAACAAATGAAATAAAACATAATAACTAAGTAATGCTGTACCACAGATCATGGAGAGATATAATGACTGCAAATCAAGAAAACCAAAAAAGAAAACGAAACAAATCCCCTTAATCCATAACATGTTACATTTTGCATACATACGTACATACATTTCGTTCTGCAATGTTGATTTTTTTATCCTATACAGTCCATAAAAAACGAATATAATCATTTAAAACAATTTAAAAAAGGCAAACATTGAACCACATCTTTTGTGAAAAATAAATTACAACAAAATACAACTATTTAAAAACAAAAAATTCAATCAAATGTAATGTAAAGTTAACTAAATTTAAAACCACCAACAAATGTGAAATAACTTAATACTACATATTTTGGAAATGTCAAAAATCTATACCTAAATACTAATTGTAAATTAAATTTAAAAGCCGATAATAAATTAAATACTGTTGCCAAATATTTAAAATAATATATTTAATAATAATAAAAAAATTATTACAATAAATGTTATAGTAGCAAATGTTTAGAGAAAAATAAATACTGTTGAACAAAATAAATTATAAGAAAATTATATCTTTAATATAACCAAAAAACAACAACAAAACACACAAACCAAGACAATATAAACGTTTATTTTCATAAATTTTTACTATATTTCTTATGTACATAATGCTATTCTGTATAATAAATACATTTTTTTTATTTTTTCAACAAATTCTATAGTTGTAAATGTTGTTAAAATGGCAAATTGAAAACTTAAATATATGATATCTATAGCTAACTTCTATTTTTCTATAACAAAATATATGAAACTGTTGCATGTTATCTATACAAAAAAAAAAAAAAAATGAAAAATTAAAGTACTAATTTATAAATATGAAATGAATGTAAATTTATCTGATGGAAATCAAATGTATTGGAAGGTGCTCCCAGAGAGTTTTTCCACCCAATGAGAGTTATATTTGAAAATGTGTTCAAAATCAAGAAGTTCCATTTGTTAACCTATGATAGAAAATAACAGCGAATTCAGTTGAGAAACAGCTAGTAAATTAATAACCTCGTTAAGTTCGACAGCGCCGAACTTTTTTACCATCCACCCAGTTGTGGCATTCAACATTCCTTAAATCAGTAGGGACCTGCGTTATTTCATTATATGGTAGTAAGTTTGTTTATGCCCTGAAAAAATTATGTTCCGCTACACAGACATTAAGTTTGAAAACTGGGGTAAGAATTTAAATAACGAAATATTGGATATGAATATGCTTTAACCTATGCAGAATAATTTCTGAAAAAAAGTTTTTAATTCACCAGTGGGTCGATTCACTATCAAATTTAAACAATTCTCAAATCGATAAAATCTTATAACGACAAAATAAACAATATTTCAATTCTATAACAGTTTTTAACAACAATTGTTAAAAATGTTGTTATGTTGTTTTTACACGATATGTATTTTACAAATGTGCTGTCACTTTTTTACATATGGAAATCGAACTCGTCATGTGAAACATACGGAAATTTCAATGTGTCAAAACGATATGCAATTACATATGTATTTTTTTCCGAATAGGACGCGCTCTATTTTCGTATGTGAAACATAAGGAAATCAGCTGTTTGAATGAAACACATTGTTGGAAGAAAATATTTCAATTGCAAGTCAAAGGAAAGGATGAGAAGGCAACAATTGCAAATTATTATTTCGTTTGTAAGTGTTTAATAAAAAAATGATGTGATTTAAGAAGAGATAAGTGTTTTTTTTTTTTTGTTTATAGGTTATGTCATATGTAAAATACATATGCCGATTTGAACATGCCTTGTTTTGTTCTGCATTTGTATGTATTTTGTTTTCAAAATGTTCAAAAATAAAAGCTTTTTGAAAGTTTATCGACAATTTGTCTACATTTGTACAGAATAACATTTTCGTTACTCCAAACGATTTTATGTGTAGACAAAATTGTCGTTTGTCGGTTCGTTATATGTTACTGAATCGACCCACAGGAACCCGTTTGTCATATATTATAGCCTTTTCGATAACAAAACTCAATTAAAAAGTTAGTAATACCGAAAATGGGGCTATATCAAAATATAGGCCTACATCGAAAACATCATTAATCTATATTTATGATTTTCTGTATATATCTATGTCAGCCTTCATGAACCCTTTATACCAAATTACACCCACAATGGGGAAAATGCGACTAAATCTTTAAGATACTGATGATTGGAAGATTTGACTCACCATGAAAACCCGCAAAATTAAATTAAATTAAAGCTCTGGCCAAAAAGTTTTAAAATTCCAAATATTGGTGGTTATATGACGGCGGCCTTAATAAGTGGGCCGAAAAATGGGTCCTGTGATGGAGGACGATTGGATGTAACATCATGTGTTGGGTCGTTTAGACCTATGAGCAACATGCCGAAACCCTATTTCATATTACAAATGTGATATATCGATTTTATAGACTCCAAATATCGGTACCCCCAATTTTCGATATTTTGGATAATGTTGGCACATTTTTCATCCATTTTATCTAGATTTAATATTCTGAGATCTCATTGTGTAGATAATCTTCTTACCAAAAATAATTAGTATTGGTTCACATTTGTATAATAGCTCTCAAATTTCGATAGCTCTCAAATTTCGATAGCTCTCAAATTTCTGTATTTTGTGGAGTTTCGGCACGCGTTTCAAGCAAAATGGCTGTAATTTTATGTTTTGGGTTCTCTCCCTAGCAACTAATAGTAGGGAGATATTTTATTAATTTATTATACCCTACACAACATTGTTTGGTTCCAAGAGTTTATAACGCTGAAAATATTGGTCCTTGACACACCTTTGTGTATACCGATCGTCATATCTAGAGAATCTGAGACGTTCTAGACATGTCCGACCCACCTTTTTGTATACCGATCGTCATATCTAGACAATCTGAGTCGATCTATACATGTCCGTCCGTCCATTATAATTTGTAAACACGATACTGGCCACATGGGTCAATCACCATGATATTTTACATGTAGTAGCGATTCCAGCCAATGAAGACCAATGTTGGGGCTTGAAATGGACTAAAAACATAATTTTTTCAGATTATTTGTTGCGCTAGAGCCAACAATTTTGACCCGAACGTATTACAAAGAGGACAAGGTCTGTTATGATGGAGATCGGTCAATATTTAGCAGGTGCAATGGATCCAAACATTTGTGTGAAAAATGAGAAAATGTGTATTCGATAGTGTATATATTTACTCCTAAAGGACATAGACCCCGAGAAGATGACAGTATATCTAAGAGGAGTGGTTGACCTTTAATTTGATACTAATTTTATTGCTTGAGGTAGTCGGATGTGGGAGTTATACGTATATTTTGGGTGTAATATTACCATTACCACACTAGATATTCGAAATACAGCGCCGATGGCTAGAAAACCTTGGATGGCTAGTAAACCTAGAAAACCATGCGGTTATGGTCAAGGGCGACGCCTATAATTTCAATGTTGACCGAAAACTTTATTTTGTTTGGTTTTCTAGTTGCTTTAGACGCCACAATTATCAGCCGAACATCACAAATTTTGCATGTGAAAGTCCTTCTGAGCGGGTCAATATTTAGCGGGTCACATGAACCAATTTTTTATACCCTTTACCACTCTGTGGTACAGGTTATTATGTCTTTGTGCATAAGTTTGTAACAGGCAAAAGGAATCGAAATAGACTCATGGTTCGTTTTTAGAATGTACATAAAATCACTTTCTGTTTCGATTTATGCATGTCCGTCCGTCCGTTCATGTATATTTGGGAGCAAAGGTTGCATTTATGATCCGAACTGGATGAAATTTGGTACAGGTCACTTATTTGACCTAAGGACTAACCCTATTGAAATTGGAGAAAATCGGTTTAGACTTAGACATATGTAATGGTGCACGATTGTATGTAAATGGTGCACCACACACCCAATATTTGTCCGATTTAAACAAAACTTTCTACAACATACTGAATTAAGCCCGTAAAGACGTACGGGGTCAGATTTATATTAGCACCCATATATAGCGTGCAAATAAAAGGTAACTTCATAATACCTCTCTCATAGAAGTCCTGCTTTCTATTTGCAAAAAACTTTAGTAGTCGATTTTCACAATCCTCTATTGTTATCATTAAAGAAATTTTGCAATGCAAGAAAAAGATGATAATCGCTTGGTGCCAAGTCCGGACAATATGGCGAATGCATAAAACTTCCCAACCAAGCTCACGAAGATTCTGACGAATCACTGTAGATGTGTGTCTCCTAGCGTTGTACTCGTGGAATACGACACCTCTCCTGTTCCCAATTCTGGCCGTTTCTAGTCAATCTTCAAACGGTGCAGTTGTTGCCAGAAGAGATTAGAATTTAGCGTTTAGCCATATGGAAGCACCTAATAATAAATTATCCCCTTCCAGTCCCACCAAATGCATAGCATTGGCCATTAGTCCTGATTTGGCCACCGTATGAGGTGCTTCACCGCTCTTTGACCACGATGGTTTTCGCACAGGGTTATCTTATGTGATCCATCGTATCGTATGTGATAAGAAATGGATGCATCTCATTCCGTTCCGCCTTGGCCAGGCTTCGCAGATGGAATTCGAGCCATCCTATTTGTTTCTGTTAATTGGTGTGGCACCTAAACATCAAACTTTGTGTAAATGGTTTAAAACTGTTTTATGGTAGATTTTTTAGCTCTTGGGCGATAAATTGATTTTTATCCATTTACTTTGATTTCTATCAAAGTAAATATAGTTCTTACGGAAAACAAAAATATTACCAGCAACAACATCTAAAATCTAATGCAAAATACTCAATAATTAAATGTAAAACAAACAATACAATTAAAATAAATTAATAAAAAACATACCTCTTGAGCCCACTGTACCTTAAATAACATAGAAAACAAAACAAGTACTTGTTAAAAACCACAACCACAAACTCATTCATAAACTTACAAAATATTCTACCCACCTTCTTTTAATGTTAAAATTACAAACAAAAAACAGTTAATATTTATATATAAAAATATGTTTAGACGTTGTTAAAATATAATTACATAAATTAATTATTAATTATATTGTTTATGTTTAAGTAAAACCCAAAATTGTTATTAGTCAAACCAAGCAACAAGAACAACAACAACAAAATCTTCATCGATTGCAAATTTGCTAAGTTGGCTATACCACTGACAGCGGCATCCGATCGGGTGTTGATGGTCAGGCGTGTATAGCAAATGCTAACCACAAAAAGGGGGAAAAGGGAAAATACGCATATTACCATTTAATTATTAAGAATTATATTCAATTAAAAAGTATAGTATTAGATTATTAATACCAAATAATATACAATATATTGATGAAGAGAAGAGAAAATATAAATATTTAAAATAATAATTATTATTATTAATTAGAAGTTATAAAACCAGCATGTTGATAAAATTACAAAATAAACCAAATCATGCTCACAAACATGAGATATATGCAAATATACCTACATATATAGAATAAATGAAAGTGTGAACACACACAAATACATAACTATTTCGTACAAAATAATGTGTTAGTTTAAATTCATAATTTAGGAACATTAAAGCAGAATATTGTTTTGAAGCCCTGGCCTGCTGACCTGTTGGCTGCATGTGCCCTTGGCTAAGTTGTATTATAAAATTTAAAACTTACATAAAATCCTATTGTAAATTTAAAACTATAATTATAAACAGAGTTCCTTGTAAAGGAGACGATGTAAATTGAAATCTAAGTAATTTGTAATTATTTACGATTTGATATTTCCAAATCATTAAATTCATAAAACCAATAATTATTATTATGTAATTTATTATAATAGAACAAAAGTAAAGGCAACAAAATTATTAACTATACATATATAAAAAATTGATAAATAAAAATAACACACGTCTCTATTTCTCTCTATTGGATGTGTAAATAAAATGTGTGTATGTGTGTTTTATTTGAAATTAAGGAACATTCAGGTAAGTTGGGAAATTGTAAATTGTGGTATAAAGATATGAGGCTGAGTTCCATGATAGTACGATGTTAAGTATATATATATATATATATATATATATTTAGCATATACCCGCTACTTCGTTAGCGAATGTGGGAAGTATTTAAAACCCAATACCAAACATTATTAACACTTTTGGATCCTATGTTCTCTTATAGTATCTATGTTCTCTTATAGTACTTTTTTCCAAAACTACCTCTATATCTCAACCCTACACACCTATTCTGACCGGAGAAGAAATTTAGCTCTGTACAAAATTTGTTGTCATTTTCTACCCTTTGTACTCGGGAACCATTTAGTACCTATGTCCTATTATAGTAATTTTTCCAAAACTAACTCCATATCTCAACCCTACACACCAATTCTGACCACAAATGAAATGTAGTTCTATACAAAATTTGTTGTCATTTTCTACCCTTTGTACTTGTGAAAATTTCCAAAAAGCTTCACCCAAATCTAAATTAAGTACCAGTTAGTAAACATTAATATAAATTGCCATAACTTCCAATGGAAATCATGTATTCCAATGGAAATCTTATTACTTAATTTCAGGATTTCAGCTCTATCGGTTAGTTTTTAATACAAACTGTACCAAATCCAACATAGCACAATCCTACACCCCAACAGTAATCCTACCTTCACTCAAATCCACATTTGGTACTATTTTGTACACATTAGCACAAATTTCCAAAACTTCCTACATAGACCAATCCTACACCCCAACTGTAACCCTATCACCAAACTTGATCCTACCATCAAATTTCAAGATTCCAGCTCTATCGGTTCACCCAAATACAAATTTAGTACCATTCCAAAACTTTCTACATAGCTGTATCTTACATCCAATTGTATCAAATTTAGTACAAATTTCTCTACCTATATCATGCACTCCAATGGAAATCTTATTAATCAATTTCAGGACTCCGGTTAACTTTTAATACAAATTGTACCAAATTTAGTGTCATTTCCAAAACTTTCCATATACCTTAATCCAACACCCCAACAGTGATCCTAACTTCACATGTCAATGTCGGTTTACCTAAATCCAAAATTTGGTACCAGTTTGTACACATTAGTACCAGTTTGTACACATTATACATACCTAAATCCTACATCCCAACAGTGATCCTAACTTCAAATTTAAAGATTCTAGCTCTATCGGTTCACTCAAATCCTTATTTGGTACTATTTTGTACACATTAGTATAAATGTCCAAAATATTCTACATAGCCCAATCCTACACTCTAACAGTAACCTTATTTCCAAATTTCAAGGTTTCCAGCTCAATTGGTTCATTGAAAAGTTAAATTGTACGAATTTTAGTACACATTAGTACGAATTTCCAAAACTTTCCACAAAACCAAATTCTACACCCCAAAAGTGATCTGAACGTCAAATTTCAAAATTCCAGCTCAATCTCAAACCCGCATTTGGTACCATTTACTACAAATTGCCAAAACTTCATCGCATCGGTTCACCCAAAAATTTAAATTGTACAAAATTTAGTTCACAATAGTACAAATTTCCTAAATAGCTCAATTATACGTCAACAATGATCCTAACTCCAAGTGTAAAGCTTCCAGCTTTATCGGTTCACCCAAATCCAAATTTCCTACCATATAGTACACATTAGTACGAATTTTCAAAATTCTCTACATACCATAATCCTACACCCCAACAGTGATCCTGACTCAAAATTGCATTGTTCTAGCTCTATCGGTTCACCCAAATGCAAATAGTACCAATTATAGTACGATTTAGTACTTTTCGTACACATAAGTAAAAAAATTCCAAAACTACGTATATATCTCAATCCTACACTTAGACGGTAATGTTAATTTAAATTTTCAGGATTCCAACTCGATTTGTACGTCCAAATTAAATTTGTACCGAATATAGTACCATATAGTACTTTTAGTATACATAAGTACACGCTTCCTTTTATCGACCCTGCTTCTCAACCATAATTTGCATTCCAAATTTAAAGTTTTTAGATCTATCCATTCACATGCTACGAAATTGTACTAAATTTAGTACATTTTAGTACTTTTACATATTTATAGTTCGAATGTCAAAAAAACCTTTGTCATTTCTATTCTACACTCCATCAGTGGCACTCATTTAAAATTTATGAGTTCTAGCTCTACCGGTTCGCCAAATACAAATGGTATCACATTTAGCACTTTTCGTACCGTTCTAGTACGAATTTCCTAAAACCCAGTCAAGACCAAGAATGATCATCACCCAACATTTCAAGATTCTATCTTCAGCCATTTCGTCTGGGCGTTGAATCGTTAAATCAGTCATTCAGTCAGTCAATCACTTTACTCCTTTATTAGTATAGATTATTTAATGCTTATATATATTTTTAATTTGTCTTTCCAGGTTTTTATGAATTATATATGCTCGAATTTCCGTAAGATGACAATCGAAAACGATATAGAAATTATTTGAAAATATGGCAGGCCCGCCGATAAGGATCAATATATTTTGATCACTCAATCATAAAATTACAAGGAAGGATCACAATAGAATATAGTCCAAATAAGTGAACTATGTTGTTAAGAAAATTAGTTCTTAATTTTTTTTAAATGTATGTATATATTTTTTTACAAAGAATATTGAATAAAAAATAAAGAAGATTTAATTTACTAAAAATACTATTTGTTTTTATTCACGGATACAACAAATATGGTAAGTATACATGCCCCCACGCATACGACATAATTTGTGTGATGACGTCACAATTTTTCATTCACCTGGTTGTATGCATTTTTTGCGCAAATTTTACAAAAATACCAGGCGCCCAGAAGAAAATAGAAAGTAGCCCGCAAAAAAAATTTAAAAAATTGCATCTGGCAATGCCGTACAAAGAAATTACGAAAATTGTAGCATACTTTTAGGCGCTCGAATTTTTTTCGCGGGTTGGGTGTTGCCAGACCAAAATTTTTCGAAATTTGCTACTTTATTCTGGGCGCCTGGTATTTTTGTGAAATTTGCGCAAAATTGCACCAAATTTTTGGGATTTTTTTCCCAAATTCATTTGGAGCCATTATTGTGACATTGGGCGTTATTGGTATAAGAAACTAATATCGTAAACCCCCACTAAGAGATTTTTTAGACGTCCATAAATAGACACACATTTTTAGTATTTTTTAAATCTTTTTATTTATTTTATTTCAATAGTACATAGAAGAATAAGTCAACTACATACACTACGTACTTAATAGTACTTAATGCAATGGTAGTGTAGAGGAACAAATTGATGAACGATGTCAGGCTCAGCTGGATATTTTCTTTCAGAAATTGCTCAAACCTACCAGGCATCCAGAACAGGTAGATAGAAAATTTAACTAATTGGCAAACTGCGGGCTTTTAGCTCCGTAACAAGTACCAGATTTGATATTGATATTCGGAACAAAATTTTTGGACTCATATCAGGAAATAGATATCTAAAAATTCAACATGACTGATTTGGTTGTCCTTAAAGAAAGATGGCTGCTATAGAAATACACTAGGACTGATTTTTTAATATTTAAAGAAATTAAAAAAAAACAAGAAAAAAATCGGTAAGTTATATTATATTATAGGTACTAGAAATGAAAATATAGGGAACATACCAACAAATGGACCTATACCGACATTTCTAAAAAAGTTTCTAATAAAAATTTTAGAAATTTTTAAAGGAAATTAAAGGTAATTATACCCTCAGCCTCAGGTGAAATGATTACAAAAGAGTCTTAGAACCAAACTCAAAACGCGCAACAAATCAGATAACTTTTTTAATATATGGGGTTATATGGGGACTACCCCAAAAAGGAAGCGAATATTAATAATTTTTGGTAGGGAGATTTTTTTACCATATACGACTACAAAATACCAAATTGCAGCAAATTCGGTTGAAAAACGAGCTCAAGAACCCCAAAATACCCTTATATGGGGGCTACCCGAAAAATTGACCTATATTCATAACATTTTGTGGGGAGATTTGGTACCCATTAAGAACGCACTGTATTAAATTTCAGCGTAATCGGTTGAAAAACGCGCTCAAGAACCCCAAAATACCGAAAATTGGGGGGGTACCCTTATATAGGGGATATCCGAAAAAATGGACATATATTTATAATTTTATTTTGAGAGATTTGGTACCCATTAAGAACTCGAAATACTAAATTACAGCCAATTCGGTGGAAAAATACGATTAAAACCCCCAAAATACTGAAAATTAGGAGGTACCGTTATATGGAGGCTACCAGAAAAAGTGGACCTATATTTATAATTTTTTGTAGGGACATTTAGTACCCAATAAGAACCCAATGTACCAAATTTCAGCATATTCGGCAGACAAAAGACAACCCTATGCAAAATTTTAGCACCCTATCTCAATTCCTTCAGAAGATAGCGTGATTACAACAGACGGACGGACGGACATGGCTAGATCGTCTTAGAATTTTACCCTGATCAAGAATATATATACTTTATAGGGTCAGAAATGAATATTTCGATGAGTTACAAACGGAATGACAAAACTAATATACCCTCCATACTATGATGGAGGGTATAAAAAAACGGCGATGGTTCCCATTTTCATCGATAATATTACCTCGGTTCAATGTTTATTGAAATAGCTGTATATTTAAAAAAAAATCATAAAACATTTTTTGTAGGAAGATTTAAAAAGACAGATTTTGTTTGACTTTAGATAAAAATATGTATTTTTAAAGAAATATTTTTTTGGAGTCGTGGGGTTTTAAACATGTTTGTTTTGGGGACCAGATATGGGCGTGGATTCATTAAAAACTACCAGGGACCACATTTAGCTGCGGTCGCTAAATTACCAGGTAGTTAAGGAAATTCAAATCGGTATATATCTATATTAATAAAAGAGTAAGGAATAACCGATTATACAGCCATAAAATTGAAGAAACGGGCTGTGAATCATTTTAGCAGAGCACGCATTTTTATATAAAAAATCAATGATTTGAAAGGGTTGCTTGTTTGTATGACTATTCATCGTTAAATTATAGCCCAACTGAATATGTTTGGCAGTGAAACAATACACGAAATATATGTAAACTGTTCAAAAACAGTGTTTCCAAAAAGATAATAGCTAAAAATCACCCTTTATAATTGTAAAAATATGGAATGGCATTGTGTGATAAAACTTCAGAATTTCCTCTAACCATATCTGGAAACTTTATAAAAATCGGTTTAATAGTTGCCAAGATATTTAAATTTCAATTCAACTATGATCCGAAATACACCTCCTGTTCGATTCTGGTCGCCTATTACCTGGAAATGAAAAACCACACAAAAATCGGTCTTTAAAAAAAGCAAAAATTGTTTTCATAATGTCTGCTGTTGTATGAAAATTATAGCATACTTGTAGGGGCAAAAGGCAGTTCGAGGTGCAATTTCTTGTTGCTTGATATGTAGGTGTGATTGTATGTGATTTATGCACATATGCAATGTAAAATATATTTACTTACACATACACACACTGTAGCTGTATGAAGAAAAAAATTCCATTTTTGAAAGATCGATTTTTGTGGTGTTTTTCATTTTTGGTAATAGGCGCCCAGCATCAAACAGAAAGTATATTTCGAAGCAAGGTAGAATTAAAATTCGAATAACTCCGGAAATACTTAACCGATTTTTATGAATTTTGCAGCAATGGTTAGAGGGAATTCTGCAGTTTTATAACACAACGACATTATATATTTATTACACCTATAAATGTGATTTTTAGGTATTATATTTTTAACAACATTGTTTTTAACAGTTTACAAACATCTGGTGTTTTGTTTTTTCTGTCATACATCTTCAGTTTGGTCCATAATTTAACATACAAACGATCAACGCTTTCAAATCATTGAATTTCATAATTAAAATGCGTGCTTTGTTAAGAAAGTTCATTGTGAGTTTCTTCAATTCTATGGCTGTATAATCGATCCATTGAAGTGGCTATTTTTTACTCCATTTTATATAGATATATACCGATTTCAATTCCCTTTACGACCATACAATTTGGCGAACGGAGCGCCATATATTGATGCAGTAAGTGGAGATTTCATAAATGTAGAATTTAATGTCCTGGTTTTTGTCTCATAACTTTGGAACTACTTGAGGTATTGCAATAAAATTGATGTCATATGAAAGGTAGGAAGTCTGACTATTTCGCAATCTATTCAAAATCTAAAAAAAGTGAAGCGTTTTATTTGAAAAATTATGTAGGAGGAGATATTAAAATAATAGTGGTATCATGTGGAAGGTATAATCGTATAATTTTTTGTGAAATAAATAAAATTTCAAAATTATTAATATGAAATTGGAGTTTCAAAGTTGGGTTTAAAATAATGAAATATTACTTTGTATTGGGATGCACCCGAAGGAGGGAACCGATATTCCCCATCTTCGAACTTGATTTAAGTAAGTTAGAAATATTACAGTATGTAATTGGTTAATCCCTTCGGGAGCTACCTCGCACATCAGTCAGACAGACGGACATTTGTAAAAGCACTGCAAATTGTGTGAAGCTGATTTGGTCCAATGAAACCTGGAGTCTAAAATCAATATTTCGATGAGGCAGTGTATATACCCTCATATCTTAATCAGACGAAACGGCTAAAGCTAGAAACTTGAAATTCTGATTGTGGGTTGTTGTTGGTGAAAAGGCTGGGCTTATTAAATGGTTCTAATTGTATATGGGCAATATTGCCAATTTTTTCATATTCCATTTTCAAAAAATCAGCTTTTTTGTTTTTGTGGCACATCAATTATTTTTGGTACACATATAGAGACAGATTTTGTGACTCCGAAACCGTTCGCGATCAAATATTTGGTTGATGCGCGCAAAAGTTATCGAGGTTTTAATTTTGGGCATAAGAAAAAAATCTTAAAATTACGCCCTTTATTATATTGACCAAAAACATTGATATAGATCTTCCTCCGTAAAATAAGAATATGAATATATTATAAAAATCGCGATAAAGTTGCACATCTTCGCGAAATATGAGAAAAGTAAAAAAATATAGGAGATTACTTCAATATTTTCATTATATTAATGACATACACACACCTAAAAATTAATTTAAAAATATCTACATAATCTAAACATGATGAATCAAATGATATCAAAATCACACAAGTCCGTGTTGCGGTTTGTAAATCACCAGATATTGAGGAAAAATATTTGTTTTTGGTTCGAAAAAATAATGTCATCATATTTATTTTTTTAATTTTATACAGAAATTTCAAAAAAAAAAAATGTTGGAGTTATTCTGCTATTTTACCCGAATTTCGCCGAAAAATTTACATAATAATAATATTTTTTTTGTGTACAAGTATACGCCTTGCGGATTATATCAAGACCCTTCCGATAAATCTTAGGGTTCTATAAATAGGAATAAATCTTAAAATAAAATAATATTATGAAATATACATTTTAAATTGCGTGTAAATCGCGTAATTCTCAAAATCATTTGATGCGCATGCGGGAAGTACTGAAGTTTATCTTCCAATCCATATATATTTTGCGAAATTCCATTTGACGGCTAAGATGTGCCACACGTTGCATTAAAGTACCCAAAAAATCGTAAAACGCGAATAATTTCGAAAACTCCATATGCCATTAACGCGCATCCGATTTCGGTGTGCACTCTAAAAAAATACATCGATCTATACCGATTTCAATGTGGTCCATTAAGAACCATGGATGTGCCAGCTCACACTATTTTTGAGATAAATTGGGTACATCTCTCTTTCGGCTGATGTTTTTAAAGTTCTCTTTTCGAAAAAGATCAAAATCCGTATGAGGTCATTTATTGAAGCGGAAATGATCCACAGAAAACGCAATTAAACCCGCGATATTTGTAAAAACATTTTTTGCCAAATTTCGTGTTTTTGGAAGGCCAGTTCCCGCCGTTCTAGTAGATGGATTTTCACAAAGAAGATTTTACATCATCCGAAACGTAAAAAACCTTATTGATCGCGGGTACCCATATTATTCAGTTGACAGATCTGAAAATTTGGCCCGAAAAATAGGTTTTTTAGAAATTTGATGGCACAACATTTTCACCTTCGGATGAGTATAACTTTGAAGCTGTGCATACTACATACCCAAAATATATATCAAATTACTCAGATTCGCGACTAGAATACTCTTATAATCCATTTTTAGAAATTCCTGTTTGCGTATTAAAGCTAGAAGTAAAATTCAAAAAACACTCAAAATCGAGCTTCAAAATGTCAGCATCGTTTAAAGGTAGATGCAGTTAAAATTTTGAAAAATGATACATAAGGGGCGTAGTCCCCATTTTGTTGGCTTCTAGTTTTACTTTGACACGAAGACAGTGAAATGGGTGGCTTAATCACAAATCGATAGAGAACATAAAAAAACTGGTTCGCCTCAACCTGTTTTTACACATTTTTTTACATTAAAGTAGGCACAGCTTCCACCAAAATAAAGTTTGGAGGTTGATATCATGTGCAGTTTGCAACGACAGATCAATTAACCCAAAACTATTCAATATATATATATATATATATATTGCACATATGAAACTAGAATCTTGAAATTTTATAAGGGAATTGGTGTTGATGTATGAATAAGGATTAAGAAATTCGTACAAAATGGTACTAAATTTGGTACTACTTGCATTTCGTTTAGTGTATAAAGATGGAATCCTGAAAAGAGGAATTAGGACTACCATTGGAGTACATGATTGAGGTAGCATTAAAAAATTGTACTTATGTGTACAAAAAGTACTAAATGGTACTAAATTTGGTGCAAGTTGAATTTAGGTGAACGGATAGAGCTGGAGTCTTCAAATTGAGAATTAAAATGACTGTTGGAGTGTAGGTACTGGTACGAACATTTCTATATGGTACTAAATTTAGTACACTTTGGATTTTGCTTGAATGGATAGAGCTGAAAACGTGAAATTTGGTATTATGATTACTATTGAAGATTGAGCTATGAGACTTCTTTGGAAATTCGTATTTATGTGCAATTTTTGTACAATTTAGATTTTTGTTAACGTATAGAAATGGAAAACTTAAATTTGGAATGAAAATTACAGAATAAAGGTAGTATTTTTACTAGCACTAAATATGGTACAATTCATTTTGTGTGCGCGGAAATCCTAAAATTTGCAGTTAAAATTAAAGTTGGAGTGTAGGATGAAACATGGAGGTAGTTTTAAAAATTTGTAATTATGTGCACTAAATGGTACTATGTTTAGTACAATTTAGATTTGAATGAAATGATAGAGATGTAAAATTTATATTTGAAAAAAAAATAATTTTTTTAGCACATGATTGAAATAGTGTTGGAAATTCGAACTCATAAGTACTAAATTGTACTAAATATGGTAAAATTTGGATCTATGTGAATTAAAATTACTGTTGCAGAGTTGAATTGAGGAAGTTTTAGAAACTCGGCTTAAATCTACGAAAAGTAATAAATTGTACTACATTTGGTACAATTTGGATGTTGGTGAACGAATAGAGCTGGAATCTTTTAATGTGGACTTAAGGTTATTATTGGAGTGCATGGCTGAAGTAGTTTTGGAATTTCGTACTAATGAGTACGAAGAGCACAAAATTTGGTCCAATTTGGACTTTGGTGAACGAGTAGAACTCGAATCCTGAAAGTTGCAACATAGGATACCGTGGGAGTGTAGGATTGATATAGGTTTCGAATATAAATACGAAAAGTACAGAATGGTACCAAATATGGTACAATTTGGATTTTGGTGAACAGACAAACCTGACATTTGTAAATTTAGACTTACAATTATTATTTGAAAGCAGGTTTGGAATATGGGTGCGAAAAGTACAGAATTGTACCAAAATGGTACGATTTGGTTTTTAATGACTCTTGAAGTGTAATATTGGAAACTCGAATGTATGTCTACGAATAGGAAATATAATAGAAAATGCATTAAATTTGGATTTGGGTAACGGAGAGAGCAGGAAACATAAAATTTGGAATGTGGCTCACTGACGGAGAGTTAGAAGGGTTTTGGTACTAAATTTAGTGCTGGTGGTGGAATATGGGTGCGAAAAGTACAGAATTGTACCAAAATGGTACGATTTGGTTTTTAATGACTCTTGAAGTGTAATATTGGAAACTCGAATTTATGTCTACGAATAGTAAATATAATAGAATTGCATTAAATTTGGATTGGGGTAACGGAGAGAGCAGGAAACATAAAATTTGGAATGTGGCTCACTGACGGAGAGTTAGAAGGGTTTTGGTACTAAATTTAGTGCTGGTGGTGGTACGGAGTTGGTCTTGAAAATGTTGTACTTATGTGTGTTGTCCGAAAAGTGCTAAATGGAACTAAATATGGAACCTGTACGTAAATATATAATTGTAATGCTGATCTATTTTAAATCCGTGTAATGCAATTAATAAGAAAGAGATTTCGTAAAATAGTACTTATGTGTATGAAGAGTACTAAATGGTAATAGATGTAGGAATACAGGTGGAATTCAGAACTATAGTACAACAAATTATAACAGTATTCACGACTTCCATAGGAAATATTATTATAGAATTTTTTTTTGTATTTCCTTTCCGCATACGAAGTAGCGGGCACTTTGCTAGTCTATTGTATAATTTAATTTGGAACCTTCGAGTATAGAATTTTGAGAACCCATTTATGGCCACTGATAGAGTTGGCATATTCTGAAGTATAATGTTTACAAAATGGTATTAAAATGTCAAATTATTTTACAACTTTTCTACTTGTTCCGCATTATTCCTCATTATCATTATAGCTCTTCAACTTTATACTGTAAATACAAAATGTGATTATTTACAACTTTGGATTTACGCAAAGAGGAAACACTCGAGCCACCACCAGTGCGTTAAATAAATTTTATTTTTGCGAAAGCGAAAAAGTTAAATACTAAGCATAAAATTTAATGAAAGCGCAAAAAATGTAATTTATCCCTCACATTATTCGCTTCTTCATTAACGATATTTGTGTTTCGAAGTATCTTCAGGGAAAGCAACGTCGTAACGTAATGGATATGAAAAGCCACTGGCTTACTGACCGACCGACATAAAATATGATGTTGGCTTCACATCCTAACAGCGCTTCAGAGTTGATGTCTCTCTGCATCACTGCTACGGACACAAAAACTTCTAACAACAAATTAATGTTTGCAAAGAAAAAAAGTAAAAGTAAGAAAACAAAACTTCATCAAAGTGTTTGACAAATTATCTAAGTAATCCTTTACTAAGGTAAAAAACTGGTCGTTACATTAAATTCAAGTTAAGGAAATGAGATGTCCTTGCACAAAGCAGTCCTTGATTTAGAGGATATTTTAACATAGTTTTGATATACCCACTTATTTCCTGAGATGATGTAAATGAGAATGATTTTTTCTTATTTCACTAAAAATAATAATTTTTATTAACGAAAAAATAAATAAATTAAAATCGATTATAATTATTACAAAAGAATTTCACTAATTTGCACTTAAATTACGATTGTATTGTTTATTGCTTTCTTTATTATTTTTCTTTGACTCCTTATTAACATTGCCCCAACATTCCTTGCGAATCTTCTCTTTAAAGTCCCGAAAATCCTTGAGCCGTTTTATAACGCAACGATGAATAATTTGGCTGATAATTCGGCCCACAATAGTTGGAGGTGGGAAAGAATCCACAAGGACCGGTTAAACCATCGGCCGCACTATTTGCACTTCCCGCTGCAAAGGTGTTATACGAAGTGTTCACATAGTTCTTGGTCGTTGCATACATTCCCAAGGCAGATGGAAAACTCAATGAATATGCCGCCGCTGCTGCAGCTGCATGATGATGATGGTGATGTGTATGATGGGGATGTGCCAAATTCATTTGCTGTTGCAGCAACACAGCAGCCCCCTTTTCTGGGGAATATTTGTGGGCCGTTGTTATCGGTGGCACCGGCTGTGGTGTGGTTGTCATCAAAGGTCTTCCTGTGGTCGAACTACGTTCATTGCGACGAAATTTGGCACGACGATTTTGGAACCATACCTGTACACGAGCCTCACTTAAGCCCACCTTAGTGGCCAATTCTTCACGCACAAATGCATCCGGATAGTGTGTACGTTCGAATACCTTTTCTAGGGCTGTTAATTGTCCGGACGAGAATGTAGTTCGATTACGTCGTGGCTTGCGGCCAGAATGTGGTGACGTCGATATATCGTGATGCTGATGGTGTTGTTGTTGCTGCTGATGTTGTTGGTGAAGATGTTGATGATGGTGTGTGTGATGATGATGATGCTGATCGGCAATAATGTCATTTGTGAGCGATGATGTTGTACCAAAGTCATTATGAAAGGTGTCATCTGCAAGAAGAAAATAAGGATTGGATTTTGATTAGTTTTTTTCAATAAATTTTTATTAAAAATGCCAGAAATTGTATTAACTTTTAAATCACAATTTAAATTGAGTAATAAATTTGTGTTTTAAATTAAATTAAAAACAACTTAAAACGATGTTAGGTTTGGCCCGGGCAATATTTTGTTACCCTCTACCATGAGAATGACATTCAAAATATGTAAAAGTAATGGGGGCTTCTTGGAGAAAACTCATGTTATGATAGGAACTTGAATATACTAAAAAATTCCTATAATATCGACATTGGCCAATATTAATAATTTTTAGAACTGAAATGTGTGGGTACTGTTATATTGGGGCTACTCTCAATTCAATATTAATCATTTCTCGTACGGAGATGTACTAAACAATGAGAACAGCCAATTCGCTTGAAAAACGTGTCCACAATCTCCGAAATACCAAATATTGTGGGGTACCTTTGAGTGCCGACTACCCTGAAACTTATGTCAATATTAATAATTCTTCGCACGGTAAAGAAGAATCCAAAATAGAGCTAATTCGCTGGAAATACCGAATATTGGTGGCTACCATTATAAAGGGGTGCCCTTAAACTTGGGTCAATACAATTTTTTTTTTGGTACGGAGATGTGCTATACAATCAGAACCCACAATAGCAAAATACGCCAATTCCCTTGAGAAACATGTCCACAATACCGAATATTGGAGGTACAGTTATATGGGGTCAATATTGCGATCTCAATATCGGATTTGATCCAAACTCCATTTAATTGTAAGGTGGGAATCTCTGGAACCTGGAGCTTCTTTTGGAAAAATCATATATCTATACTAATAAAAAAGTAAAGTGGATGACTGACTGACTTAACTATTCATCGCTCTTGGTCAAAGAAGTCAGATAAGGCTGGTTTTTTGGAAATTCGTACTAGAACGACATGAAAAGTACTAAATGTGTTACCATTTGTATTTGGCGAACCGGTGCAGCTAGAACTCTGAAATTTGGATTGAGGGCCATTGATTGAGTTTAGAATAGATGTAGCAAAGGGATTTTCGAACATTCAAACTATAAGTATCCGAAAAGTACTAAAATGTACTAATTTTTGTGCAACTTCGTAGCATGTGAATAGATAGACCTAAAAACTTAAAATTTGGAACGCGAATTAAGGTTGGGAAGTAGGGTCGATATAAGGAGGTGGTTTTGGAAATTTTTTACATATGTGTGCGAAAAGTACTACAATTGGTACAATTTGGATTTGGTTGGACCAATAGAGCTGGGATCCTAAAATGGAGTTATTATCATTGTTGCGGTGTAGGATTGGGGTATTGGTATATGGTACCAAATTTGGATTTGAGTGAACCGATAGAGCTGGAATCTTGACACTTGGAGTTATGATCACTGTTGGGGGTGGAATTGAGCTATTTAGAAAGTTTTGGAAATTCCTACTAATGTGAACTAAATTTTGTACAATTAAAATTATGGTTGAACCGATGTATGTAGTTTTGGAAATGTGTACTGAATGATACCAAATTTGGATTTGGGGGAATCTTAAAAATTTTGGAATTAAGAACTAATTAGTACTAAATTGGGTACAATTTAAATTTTGAATGAACCAATACAACTGGAATCCTGAAATTTGGAGTTAGGGCCACTGTTAGGGTGTAAGATTGGGGTATGTACCAAAGTTTGGAAATTTGTACTAATGTGCCAAATGGTACCAAATGTGGATTGGGGTGAACCGATAGAGCTGGAAACTGAAATTTGGAAATAAGGTTACTGTTGAAGTGTAAGATTTAGGCATGGATGTAGTTTTGGAAATTCATTTATAAATAACTGTTATTTAATTTGGATTTGGGTGAAGCTATATTTGTTTTTTTCTTTTTATTAATAAGTATTCCAAGAGTACAAAGGGTAAAAATTACACAAAATTTAGTATAGATGTAGATTTTTGTTGCGGTCAGAATTGACTTTTTATTATTTTCCTTAAAATTGTTTTAAGGGAACCCCACGCATTCTCGATTTTAATTTTTCAAGATTTTCAATGGGCTGGTAAATCAATACCAATGCTGGTTAAGGTTTGTAACTTTACACATATATATTTGAAGATTTAAAAAAGAAGAAAAATAATTTACAAAAAAAAATTGTTATTGTTTTGTTGTTGTTTTTTGTAATTAAAGAAAAGTCCTTATTTTTGATGGCGGGCATGATAACTCCTCACTGGATCATCGGAATCCGAAAATTCCAACTGTGTTAGAAAGAGTACATGTTTGGCGCTCGTATGTACTAGGATTATTGACTTCGCTCTAAAATTAACAAAATGGTGGACCTTTGAAAAAATATTTTTGGAAAATCGCCGATTTTTTACCAAAAACCAAGTTAAAAAATAAGGAAGATCTTCACCGATTGGCTTTATCCTAGTTCATACGAGAGCTATACACTCCCAGAGAAACGTTGCAAAATTTGGAACCGATTGGATTATTAGTTTTTGAGTTATCGTGCCCGCCATTCGCAAAAGAGAAAAACGCGTTTAAAGTTTGAGAAGCCCTTTAGCCGTCACTTGATGCTGACACAATGAATCGGATATATCTTCAAGAGTTCTTGAGATTTTCACTTGAAATTTTGTAGAGACATTCTTTAATCAGTGTAGATTCAAATTATATCAACAAAAATTTTGACCCCGAGAATGGGGGGTCCCCTTAACTAAGTTTAACTAACTTTTCACAAATTGCTCTATTAACACATATAAGGTGTCATATGAAAGGGCAAAATACTGTCTTTAAACTAACATATTTTAGGTTTTAATTTTTAAAGAGAGAGTGAAAATCATATTTGCCAAGATATTCAATAACGGTCCAAGTTTGGACATAGCCTCCATATTAATGTAATTTGGTGTACCAGGTTCTTGGAGGTTGAGCGATAATTTTTCAGAAATTTTTCTATATAAACCTAGGTGGTGACATTGCACCCATATAAAAGTCCGCCTCATTTTTGGCAGTTTGAGGGTCTTAACCGCATAAGTTATTGTTTATACCTTCAGTCTTATGAGTAATGACATGACCCAACATAACTGGCCAACTGGCTACTTAAAGCTATTGAATATCGCTTACCAATACTGATTGACCTTGGCCACAAATACAAATCATATGATTTTCTCATTTATTTCAAATCACCATGTCATTTTTCTTCACATATACATTTTCTTTTCACCATTGACGCCACTTTTAACATTTTTCATTTCTTTGAAAATTGTTTCTCTGAACTATAAAAACAAATTTTTCTCAAAACTATAAAAATTGTGATATTTTTGTTAAAATATCAATTAAAACACCTTAATTCGTTTCAAAATGAAGCAATGTCCCCCTGTTCTTGGCACTTTGATTTTAATGTGACACATTCTTTATGGATACAACTCATAAAATCGTTATAACAGGCCTTACTATGTTGGGGGAATAAATAAGCAGGGCAGATACAGTCGAACGGACGGACAGACAGACAGACCGAGCAACAAATGATTTATAATTAGGTGTAAATTTATGGCTCTTTAAAATATAATTATTCATAGTTTAGAGAAGTGGTGGTGGTGTTGTTGGTGGCGGTAATGGCTGTGGCGGCGTGGCATGAGTATCTGTTTATGTTTGCCGCATCAACAGCTTGACAGCAGCGCCGTACAACAACACAAATAATACATGCAATAAAATAGCTGCTTATGAGATATGTACACACATATGTCATAACGTTGAGCGGAGGAAGGTATCTCATAGTCAATGTTCAGGACGAACACAACATGCTCATAACATGACCCACAACAGACATATTAGCTAAGGGGATATACAAACAAACAGGCACACAAACGCACAAACAACAAAGACCGCAGTCATTGCGGTCCCGATTTGCCTGATGATAAATTGTAACATCTTTATGCACCATATGTGGGCAATTTTAAATGAGAGCAGAGCCACTCACTTGTCTGTCGTTTTGCACAGTTGTCATACACGTATGTAAGTATGTATGTTTGTGTGTATGAATGCGAATAGAATAGTGAATGTGAAGGCGGTAGTGGCGGCTCTTTTTGTTTGAAAAAATCTTGAGTTGTTTTCCGTTTTTTTTGGAAAACAAACTGATTTTTGACAAGAAATACTGTGAGTGACAAGTACTTTGATATAAAAATAGTGGGAAGTATTTTTTTTTAATATTCTATAATAGTGATAATGAAGGTAAGACACTGTATAGATTTTAACAAATATCATTATATCTTAAAAATATATTGATCTATATTATACAGGGTTGGCACCCAACAATAATTGAGTTTCTTTCAAATCGTTTGCATGATATTATAAATTTGTTTTAAATTTTTATCAAAATATCAACAATTTTTGTGGGGTAGCTACCAGAAGATAGATAAAATAGATATTACGATGTGCAAATATCGTTTGGTCTGACTGGCTGATTACATTAGAACGAACATTTCTAAATAGTCTCAATATTGTCTGAACCTGATATAAAACATACGATTTTGTGTAAATCGCGAAGTCAAAAAAAGTATGGAAAGTATGAAATATATGGTTCAAGACTTCAAAGATAAAATGTATGCGACTATCGAGGACACATGACATAATGTGGAACTGTGAGTTTTAGATAGTAAAAACACAGTTAGAAGAGATTATATAGACGGACGGAGCCGACCATATGATATTCTACACGACTACCACTGAGCGCCCAGTTTCTGTGGATCTAATATCTTGACCGATTGGATATCATTAACTGCTCGGCGGCATTATTTCCGAATCTTAGTGATGTGCAGGTCATAATTGTGGCCTCTAGAAAGTTTTTGATCCATTTCATCACCTAAATATTAACCGATCATTACCAAAAAAAAGGTTTTCTTTGACCAGAATACGTCCTACATAAAAATTTCGTGAATATTGGTCCATAACTGTGTCCTGTTTCGTGTTTACAGATTATAATAGACATACTGACGGACGGACGGACACACATGTCGAGAAATGATCGGTATACTAAAAGGTGGGTCTTGGGGCTACTCAAAGCTATAATACCCTTACAACATAGTTGTGTAAGGTTTAAAAACTTAATCGCTGTATATTTTTTAAAATCTTGATTGTTATACATAGCCCCCATATAGAGGTATAACCCATTTTAGGCAATCAATTTCCTAGCTTCATTATCAAAGTCATATGGCTATAGGTATAGGTGTTATTTCCAATTGAAGTTGCTGTAACTTGGCATTCCGTGTTAATGGTGGGACATTTCTTTCTTTGCAGAACATTATTATAGGTCACACCTTATTTCTGGTATGTTGAAGATTCAAGTGGAATTTTTCAATGTAAGGGTCTGTAAAGTGGTATTTCAAAAAAACTTGCTAAGGAAGTTTTTACAAAAAACAGAAAATTATATGTGGTCTACGGTTTGGTAAAGCCCCATATAACGATCCCCCAATTTAATTTGGGATTTTAGACACGTTTCTCAACCGAATTGGCTGTAATTATTTTATATATTTTCTATGGGTGGTAAATCTTTCTTACTACAAGTACCCATGATCAGGTATAGTCTCCATATAACGGTAAATTCTTGGTATTTTGAGGACTTGAATGTCCACCTGATTTTGGAGGGTATACAAATTCTGCCCGACCTTAATGACTTTTCTGGTTTCTTTCTTTGTTTTGATAACTCCTGCTAGTTTGCAAGTCGATGTATGTCCGTTATAAGTCGTCCAAATATATAGCACACACATTTCCAACGTCCCAGAGTAAAGATAATTGATTTACAATCAATTAAATTGTCATAAAATTATTGCCGGCAGCACGCAATGGTCAATGTAAAACATAGAGATAACATAAATGTTACATCCTTTTACAGAATTCCAAATATAAACGAAATCTTGTTTAACACATGTAACAAATGGGATTTACAAACCCTTATCTGTCTGTCCCTACAAACGGCAGCGCCATCATTAACAACATGGTCGTAAAAATTGCCTTCAAGACAACGAGATGTCAGCAAAGATAACACAAAAATTCTTCAGATGTGTCACATCAAACGTAACAACAACAAATATATCTCCTGGCCGAAGGGATAACATAAGCTGCTGTGTGTATAACATAAATAAATCATTGTTTTATGAGCTTTTAATACAACAACAACATCAGCACGGGCAGCAACAACAAAACGGCTATCTGATTTTATGACAAATTTTGTGAAGTTGACAACAATTTCCATCCTTTAGTTTTATGTCGCGTACATTTTATGACTTTATTACGATTAAATTGATTCCCAATGGCCGGAATGGAGATTTAAAAAGGTCATAAAATCACTTAAAGGCATTTAGCTGGATATGTCGTTATTTGAATGCCTTAAATGTCATGTGTGTGAGGTTGTGTGTGCCCTTCATAACATTTTGCGGGAGGAATTTTAAAAGCATTATCCTTAAATAGCTGGCCTTTTGGCTGCAAGCAAATGTGAAAATAGTAATTGAAAATTTTGTGAAATGGGTGGGATGGCTATTTTTTTCATTACCGTAGATATTGAAATCGAGATGTGTTGGTTTTTATTGGGTCACACACAATATCTATGTATACATTTAAATTTTACAACATGGATTCAAGAATTGTGTACAGATTGTGGATATATATAATTTGTCAACAGCTTTGGTTGACCAAAAATTAACGTTGAAACTTTCATCTTAACAAATATTACTATGACCTCATTTTCTGATAAATAATCATTAAAATAGTGTTTGGTCTGGCAAAAGTAAGCAAGTAAAAAGTGTCAGTCAGAAGAGCCAACCTATAACATATGTAGTGTAATTACTCTCTAATATCGAAGTGCAGAAATATTTTATTAAATTTATAATTTTGCAAAATTGGAACATTTTTTTGGGAAGAATCTACTTAATTGACAATTGCCCTTAATTTATGGTTTATATAAATAGTATGGTTGACCAAGCTTAGACACTTAAGATACATCATTCGCTCTGACCATCTATAGCGGTTTGCCCTATAGACCACATCTTCGGATTTAATTTACGTTTGGTAAAATTATTACGATGTGCAATAAATAGATCAAATCGGATACTAAGTGCCCTTCATATGAATTTTTAAAGTTTTTAAAATTTGACTCTTTTTTGGGGAAGTACTAGGGGAAGAAGCGATGTGTCCGATCTTCGGACTTAATACAGGTTTGTTAAAAATTTTATGATGTGCAAAGATTGGATCAAATCTCATGTTCATTCGCTTGATATAAAATGTTTACACTTAATGGGGAAGGTTACATTTTTCGATGTTCAATGTTTGTATTAAATTGTCCATCCCATTCCTCTGAGAATGGTTTTACAAATGTTCAAAATTTAAATCGATTCAGGGGTAAAACGACAGATCACATCTTCTTCATCTCCATTTGGAAAAAAATGTGTGGTTGTGCAAAGTTATGATCAACCCGGATACTTTTTTCGAAAGATATAATCAACATATCTTTTTAGAGAAATGGTGACCTTTTCGGGGGAGTGTTACCAAAAGATGTGGACTGATATTCCCTATATTAAAACTTGATTTAATTTTGGAATAAATATTATTGGTAAAAATGTGGACCGAAACGAACGGAAATTTGTAAATTGACGTCAAATTGTCTGAAAAAAATGCTCCAAAGATATCTCAAAATCTTGGCGGCCAGTCGACCGGTCCAAAACGTGAAATTTTCTGCTCTGTGGCCGTAACGCCGTGACAAGTTGGTTCCAGGCTCAATTTTTAAAATACCGTTTGTTATTTCTCGACTAATTGAGTCAATCTAGACATGTGCGTCCGTGCGTCTGTTCATTAAAATTTGTAAAAACCGTATGTGCCGCAGTTATATAGCAATTGTAACGGAATTTGGCATGTTTGTCTGTTTCTGGCCAAAGAAGGTTGCTAAGAATTGATTAATATTTAGGGGATGAAATGGATCAATAACTACTTGTTTGTCTGTTCTGGTCGATCTAGATATCTAGCTGTAATTATGACCCGAACATCACGATATTTTACAGGGAGAAGGGGATCCTTACATGATAATCGTTCAATATTTAGCGGCCAAATGAACCCAGACTTTTCTGTGAATATAATGTCCAATTTGATGCAAACTTTGCACAACCTATTTTTTTCCTAGTCTAAATCAAGTTCGAAGAAGTCGACGCTCTCTTTCTGGTACCTCCCACACTAAAGGTCAATATTTTATAAACCTTCCATCATAAATTGGATATATTCTTGATCTTGATCGACTTACGCATGTCTGTCTATGTGTCTGCTTACATCACGATAGAGGTCGCAATATTTAAAATGACTTTTGATATTTCAAATGGCATATATCGGTCCACGTTTTGTTTTAGCCCCCATATAACGATACCCTCCAATAGTCGGTATTTTGGAGATTTTGGACACGTTTTCCGACCAAGTTGGCTGTAATTCGGCATTTTGGGTTCTCATGGTATAACACATGTCAGTACCAAAAATTATTATATTAACGTTTCAGCATAGCCCCCATATAACGGCATTCCCCAATACTCCGTATATTGGAAATTTTAGAACGAATTTCGAACCGAATTGGAACACTAGTGCGCTAATTTCGCGTTGATCGCTAAGGCCGCTTAAGGCCAAATACGACGCCTAAAGTTTCGGTGGACCGAAAACTTTTTTTGTATATTTTTCTAGTCGCACAATTATAAGACGTATCACAAATTTTCCACGGTGAAGGTGATCTGGCCAACTAATTGGAATGGATGTTTTGAAAATGATCGGACAATATTTAGCAGATAAAATGAACATAGCGTAAATGTTCTCTCCATAATGCAAAGTTACCGGTGTAAGAAAGTGGAGCATACACTTGTAAGATATCCGATATCGGAGTAATACTAAAATATGTTTAGGGGTCTACATATTTGATCATATATACATATACAAGTACCGAGATCCAGAGATCACATTTTTTTGACCACAATTAGAGTAGTGGTTTTATGACGTATAACACATATAAAGATTGCAAGGACGCTGATAACGATTTCGCAAGAAAAAAAAAGAAATTCAATAGGGTGGATCGAAAATGGGGGTCAAATTGTTTCGAACAAGTTTTGTAGAGATATGTTCACTGATTACAAATGTAAATTCTGATTTTAAAAATCAAAAAAATTTATCCAACATGGTGGACCAAACATAAGAACAGATTAAATATTTAATTTCTTAGCAGTTTATAATATCAAAATATCATGAAATCGTTAATTTATGTTTTATGGAACTATGACATACCCTTATTATTTTTTCAATATACCGATTTATTTGAATAACGTGCGTATAATCTTAAAAATGCCGAACAGTGGGGAATCCGTTTACTGGGCCCTACACCGAAACTTAAGGGGACCTCCCCCCCATTCTCGGGGTCAAAATTTTTGTTGATATAATTCGAATCTACACTGATTAAAGAATGTCTTTACAAAATTTCAAGTGAAAATCTCAAGAACTCTTGAAGGTATAGCCGATTTATTGTGTCAGCATCAAGTGACGGCTGAAGGGCTTCTCAAACTTTAAACGCGTTTTTCTCGAAACATTTTTTTGTGAATGGCGGGCACGATAACTCAAAAACTAATAGTCCAATCGGTTCCAAATTTTGCAACGTTTCTCTGGGAGTGTATAGCTCTCGTAACTTGGTTTTTGGTAAAAAATCGGCGATTTTCCAAAAATATTTTTTCAAAGGTCCACCATTTTGTTAATTTTAGAGCGAAGTCAATAATCCTAGATCATAAGAGAGCCAGACATGTACTCTTTCTAACACCGTTGGAATTTTCGGATTCCCATGTTCAGTGAGGAGTTATCATGCCCGCCATCAAAAATATGGACTTTTCTTTAATTACAAAAAACAATAACAACAAAACAATAACAAAAAATTTTTGTAAATTATTTTTCTTCTCTTTTAAATCTTCAAATATATATGTGCAAAGTTACAAACCTTAACAAGCATTGGTATTGATTTACCAGCCCATTGAAATTCTTGAAAAATTAAAATCGAGAATGGGTGGGGTTCCCTTAAGTCAAAAAAATCCGAATAATATCGAAATTTGAGGTACCGTAACATGGGGACCAAAATTGATGATTTTTGGTAGGAAGATTACTGCCCAATAATAACCCAAAATACAAAATTGCAGCCAATTTGTTTGAAGGTTAGACTAATATCTTCCAATTTTATGATCAGCATGTTAGTAAAGGTCAATTTTATTACTTATTTTTTAATACATTTTTACATGAAATTTTCATTTTATGTTTATTAAATCTCGCAGACGGTCGCGAATTTCTTGACGCAGAACATATCAAGGAGTCGATGGGTAATATAGCCATTAAAGCATCCTCTGGTACTAGGTTCTTGAACTCAATTGTTTGGGAAAAATCATATTTATGAGTTTGGATGATTATCTTCAAATTACTAATAATTTTCACTTTCATTATAATCGCTATCCTTATTTTAATGGACCGCAATTTCATGTTAGTATTTTGACACATGTCAATGTTATAGAACATTTTTCAAATATAAATTATATTCACAAAAATATGAAAATTTGGCTTTGACCACATGTCATTTGTAAGCCGTGAACCACAATAATATAAAATGTTACTGGTGTAAAGCTCAAAGTCCCAAAATTTTGCCAATAAGAATGGGTTCCTGGCTCATATTGGAACACATTTTGTATATACCGGAAATGGTGTTGGATATCATCTAGTCGGCCCTCCGAAGTTTTTTCTTTACTTGTTTAATATTTTAGTATTTTTTAATAAATTGCTCAAAAGATTATTAGGTGTTTTCTGTGTGTTATAAAAAACACAGTATATAAAAAAATAATATTAACGTTTGACCTTGGCATTATCACATTATTGTTTACGAAAAAATATATCCGTGTGACGGTATCGCATTTAAACGTCTCCCGTAAAAATACCCAACAAATGTTATAATGACACATAAAAAACACAAACAATAAAACTCATCACATTTTCCAAATTTATCTGGAATAAAAAAAAAAAACAAAAAATAAAACTAAAAAATAAAAAAAACAAACATTCGTGCGATTTACACGTATGTCACCATGAAATAAATCTGTCACTTTACAATTGATGGCAATTTGTCAACAATCATCAATCGCTACAGAACCCCAAACTCAGCAGCCACCCAACAAATCAAATGACAAATCTCACAGATATTGAATGAAAAAAGACCAAACTAGTACCCCAACTCCATGCAGGAAAAAAGCACAGCAACAACACACCAATTTATTGTCTCCCTTGAGAGAGATTCGTTAAAAAATAAACTCTTTTTTATGGAGTTCCTTCTGTGTGTACACACACATACATTCTCGTTATATAAAAAACCAACTGACAAAATCAATCTCAACAAAAAAGTCAAAATAAAACTCTTTGATTATCAGGATGATGTTGCATGCATGTGCAGTCGCCTTTTTGTTGCTGTTGTTGTTGTAACCAAATAAAAAACGAATGAACTATTGCGAACATCTGGGGAGAGGGGAAAGGGTATGCCTGGTATTGAAATTGAAATGGAAATTTTACAACAAAATATCACAATCCACTCCATGTAATAGAAAGTATCATGAGGAAATCTGAATCTCCCTTCTACTCTGAGTTGTGGATGGAACAGTTGCTGGCTGTATTGGTTCGATGTTACTGTTGTTGTTGAATGAATGTGCATGGATAGATGGATGGATGGCTATATGCAACACATCCGTCCATTGACGAGAATGCATAAGCACACAGACACACTCACACCCATGCACACATTTATTCTTTGGGGGGAAAACCGAACTGTTGAGTAGCCCTAGTTGTTCGCGTCCATCCCCAGACCGAGTACATTTCAAAAAAGTTTTATTTTGAAAAGGATACAGCTTGAGTTGCATGATTGCACATGCTACACTCAACTCAAGTAAATTAAGAGCGACATTGTAAACGCAACAAGATTTTACAGAAGTCTCGTGGGGCTGGCTGCATGCTTACAACGGCAACATCTACAGCAACGGATGGTCACCGATGCTGATGATGATGAGGAAGATGCCGAAAAATAAAAATGTTGAAGAAGAAGAAAACAATCCATTCATTTACTATGATGAGAGTTGATGTAACAGCCAGCAGTGGCTGTTTATTTCCATCTTATGATCTGTTGTAGTTTTTTGTGATTTGTTTTTTTTTCTTCGAGATTTTCTTGTGATTTTTTCCACTTTTCAGATGTCAAACAATTTTGTTGAATAAGGACAATATTATTGCAATGCTTTAGCTGTTTTTTTTCTTATACTTGTACAGTGTGTGGCTATGAAATTATGACACCTGGGTCTCTGTGAAGGAATTTTTGTTGTTGTTTTAATTGTCCAAACCGCAATTTCAAACTGAATTATAATATTGGACTCTTGGAGGGTTTAAGACGTTATTGCAAAGACGTTATTAAAAATACGTCCACGTTTAGAAAAAACAAGTAAAATCGTGGGTATGTTATGACGGGTCGGATTTTGTACACCCTCCAACATTTGAAAAATGTCGCCAAACTATATATGAAGACTATGTTATAGTATTATCGGGCGAAAAGAAGAGAGGTGAAACGTATTTGGTGCAGATACATTCCATTGTAGAGATGCAGATAGAAACATGGTGACAGATACACATAGCGTGTTGAGAATATGGAAGGATCATTTTGCAAAGCTTCTGGCGGTGAAGAAGATACCCTAGAATCAACAAGAAATGACAGTATAGAGTGTATACCACCTAGCCAAGATGAGGTCCGAATAACAATCAATCGGATGAAGAATAATAAAGCAACAGGTGCCGATGGGTTACCTGCCGAACTATTCAAGACCGGTGGTCCGATGCTGGTCAGGAGTATGCACCAGATGATTAGTACAATTTGGCTAGAGGAATTCATACCCAATGATTGCAACTGCAACATCACCCGTGCACAAAAAAGGAGACAAGACGACATCTATAACTATAGAGGAATTAATCTACTTCCCATCGCATATATGTGCTATCTAGCGTGGTGTGTGAACGATTGAAGCCAATGATCAATGACATTGTTGGACCATATCAAATGCCGCTTCAGATCTGTCAAATCCACCATAAACCAATTTTTCACCCTGTGCAATATCCTTGAAAAGACCCACGAATTACGCATCGACACTTTTCACGTATTCGTCGACTATAAAGTCGCCATCGACATCTCTATCCATTCAGAGATGTTTAAAGCCATGACTGCGTTCGACATTCCTGGAAAGTTAATACGGCTATGCAGGATAACTTTAACAAGGTCAGCAGTTAAAGTCGGAAAAGACCTCTTGGAGCCCTTCAATACCAAACGAGGCGTCCGACAAAGTGGCAGCCTTTGTCTGACCCCTGCTGGAAAAGGTCATACGAGAGATAAAGATGAACAGAAATGGACATATGTACACCAAAAAGCCTACGCTTATGACAACGATATAATGGGTCGAACATTGCGAGCCTTTAAACAAATTTAGAAGGATTCTTCCAAAGTGGGTCTGACCTAAATGGCTAGAAGTCCAAGCTTATGGTATCAACAAGCAAGTCTTCCAGTAGACTTGGACCAACTGTGGAACTTGAGAACTACAGCTTTGAGGTAGTCAAATATTTTATATACCTTGGTTTTGAAATTCGGAGAAGGATAGTGTTGGCAAACAGAGGCTAAACTCACACTCAAAAAGACGCTGATACTACTCGTGCTGGTATATGGATCAGAAGCATGGGTACATGCGCAAGCAGATGAGGCAGCTCCTGGAGTGCTGAGAAAAAAATTCTCCGAAGGATCTACGAGCTGATCACGCGAGGCTAAACTCACACTATAAAAGACGCTGATACTACTCGTGCTGGTATATGGATCAGAAGCATGGGTACATGCGCAAGCAGATGAGACAGATCCTGGAGTGTTGAGAAAAAAATTCTCCGAACGATCTGCGTCGATGGTGAATATCGGCGTAGAATGAACCACGAGCTGTTCCATACATATACTGTCGATGTCATATCAAAGCATTGTATTTCAAATTGGAAAAACTGCGCACAAGATCGACGCGCCTGGATTTTTTTAAGTTCGGCCTATGGAACAGTTATGTATGTTATTGTACATTTGTTGCGAGTAGGTTTTTATGTTCTGAGAAAATTAGATACCAAATTACAAATACAGATGATCATAGGTTAAGAACGTTAAAACACCAAAATTATGGCGGGAAAGTAAAAAAAAGTTGGACGGGGCTGACTATATGATACCCGTCCCCATTTGGGTGCAGTACCTTAATATGGGGTTTATGTCAAAACACGGGCCTATTTTAATATCTTCCTACATTTGTATATGTATGTCAGTCTCCAAAAATCAAAAATGGGCTGTACTGATAACGATATCTCTTGGTAGGAAGATTTGTTTTTTAGTTTACATTACAGTAACTTCATTGGGAAAATACGGCTAACACCTTCAAAATGCAGACAAATGAAATTAGATTCAATTAAAGTTGAGGCTAGCCGAACAACACTAATCATCTTGGGAGAACCTGCAATGAGACCCCCTTTCAGTTTCAAAATATTTCGGGTTTCTACACCAATTTAAGAATGTCCCTTTAAAATTTGAAATTGAAAGTGAAAGTCTTAATTAATTCTTTAAGATATAACCGATTTATTGCGTCGGCATCAAGCGTCGGAGACGACCAATTTTATTTTGTATGGCAATTTTACGGCACGAAAATTTTAATATGTATACAGTTTACTCTGTAGTATTTAAGAAATTATCTTGGGATTATCGTGAATATTTCCTAATTATCCCGCAGTTTAGTATTTCTGGTTCTCGGATTTTTTTTTTTTTTTTTTTTTTTGGAATATTAATGGAACCAGCGCCACATTTCAACTGAGCTGGTTGCAATTTCGCATATTGATTTACAGGAGTACAATTGACATTGGATACTTAGTTTGTTACACACACGTCAGATTATAGGTCTCCGCATCAATTATCAAATCTATGTGGCATTTCAGGTTCTCATTTTCGATATATAGAGATCAAACTCAATTTTAGGTATTTTCATAGAGTTCTTCGAAAATTTATAATAATATTTGATTCACTTGTTTAATATTTTTTTTTTATGTTTCAAAAACAATATAATAATTGAATCAATATAAAAATCCAACACTTAAAAATATACATTTTCATCCCCCTTTCATCTGTCAAGGCTTTCTTCATTCAAACAGCGGATGGATGGCTGTTTTATTTTCGTCGAATGGATGCATTTTCCAACAATTCTTGTGTGCGGCCGCCACTGTCAACACAAATTAACGTAATGTCATGTCAACAGTGTCACGATTGTCATGGAAACCACAAACGCTTGACGTATGTGTAACATTGTCTCCATTTTTTGGGGTTTCATTCTGTTTGATGTAAAGAAATTGATATGTTGACGATGAAAATGATGATGATCGTAAATTTATTTAATTTGAGTTGTTCGAAAAAAAGAAACTAAGATAGGATTTAATGTTAAGAGAATATAGGCATAAAAACCTACTCAACTATCCTCAAACTTTCATTTTTTAATGATTTAAATGTTATAAAATAAATGTTCGAACATATATGGCTATATGGCTGATAAATACATAGGGAGAAATCTTGATATAAAAACAGATGATGTAGATCTCACATATAGTCTCGTCCGATATTCACGAAATTTTGTATATGGTACTAAATTAAGAAAGGTGTATGCCGACATTGATTTAAATCGGTCCTGATATAATTTCGTCCGATTTCATGTAAAATATGTTTGATAAAATTAATATGTGTAATAGAACATGTCAATCATTATTTAAATCGACATATAATAATTTATTATGTATCTCGATAAGATTCTTAGAATAACTCGTATTCATATCCAAAGCGGTGCACAACTGTCCGTCTTTGGTGCTCTCCTTACACTACGTTTTCTAAGACTGCGTTTTTAATTTTGGATATACACTGTACAGTCGGAATAACTATTGTTTGAAAAGTCAGACAAAAAATCGATTTTATCTCCCAAAGATATTAAGCAGAATAGTCAAGCAGAACCCTCAAGTGTACTCCAAAAATGTGTCCCCATCGACATATTGGTTTATATGTTCCAGGCAATTTAGGATCGATTTTAAAACGTCCGTCCATCCCACCAAAAACTTTATTTTTGTCTGTTTTTTAGTATGACACATCGCCATATTTTATATAGAGGATGGGGTATAGCCCAGGAATAAGCATGACTCTTTTCAGGAGAATCGGTTAATATTTGACAAACATTATATTCCATGGAGTATATATTTATTCATGAAGGTCATAGAAGGTTGATAGTATATGTAAGAGGCGTGGTTGACCTTTAAGTTGATACCAATTATGTTGTTGTATGTAACCGGATGTGGGAGTTATATTAAACTATTTACAGGAGTCTACAAATTCTGATATTATTTAGAATTTCGATACCACACAAGAGGGAGGAAATGTTGCACTGATGGTTAGGAAATTTTTTATTTAAGTTCCGGTTATCGGATGATATTTTATTTAAGGATGAAATGTACAGAATACTTAATTTTATGTTAGTTTTTCAAATCGCACATCACAACACACGGGGAAGGGAATCTGGCAATAATTAGAAAGACTGTTTTGATATGATCGGTCGATATTCATGTTGTCAAACCACTATGTAAAATGTATATTATGGTGTCAATGTTCACCCCCAGGAAATCAATGTTCAGTAAAGATGTTGAGCTGTTGACTTATCCAGGCTCGGAATATACATCCGCAGAAACCACGAAATCTGTGGTAGTTGTCTATATATACTGCTCTGCTCACTGGTTTTAAAATATAATGCGAACGAAGTATCCGATTTGAAATAAACTTTGCAAAATCGTATATTTTATTCAATCCTGATGATGTATGATGATGGGGCATAATGGTCCACTTTTTTGAGTACCTTTTTGTAAATTTCAAATATAGCGAAAGATATATCGACTTTCACCCCAATATGCTTATCATAATAAATTTTTGTCCAAACTTTGCTGGTTGTAATAAGTTTACCATACTTGGATCAAGTCAAAATATCAAGATTCGAAAATTCGACACTCCATTAAAATCTAGTGGGGTATCGAAGGCTCCCTAGCCCCAGCTTTCACCAATTTTCTATAGAAATTTTGAAGGTCCCTTAGTTCTGGAATTTTTATTGAAAAGCTCTAGCTTTCTCTAGACATCTTCTTAAATTTTTATAGACCATTTGAAGATTCCCTTGGTCTCCCTAGAAACCTTCTGCAATTTTCATAGAAAACTTGAACGCTCCCTAGCCTTCTAGAATTTTTTATAGAAAAAGAAGGCTCCCTAACCTTCCACAATTTTCTATAAAAAAATTGAAGATTCCCTAGCCTTCTAGAATTTTTTTTTATAGAAAATTTGAAGGCTCCAATTTTCTAACAATTTTATAGAAAATGTTATGGCCTTTTTTTCCACAATTTTCTATAAAAAAAATTGAAGATTCTCTAGCCTTCATGAATTCTCTATAGAAAATTTGAAGACTCCCTAGCCTTCTACAATTTTCTATGGAAAATTTGAAGACTCCCTAGCCTTCGGCAATTTTGTATAAACAATTTGAAGGCCCCCTAGCCTTCGTGAATTTTCTATACAATATATAATAAATAGCCTTAGCAATGTACATTTGCAATGCAATAAAACCTCACACCATATACACATCCATTTGCACTTGCATAACCCAATTTTCTAAATGGAATTATTAAAGTGAATTTCTATTCTCATCTTAATTTCAGGTCACAATAATTACAATTTTAGCTTTCAATGTCGGAATTTGTCATTACAATTTCGTAGTGCAGCATTTTCGCCGGCGATGCATTACAAATTCTAAAACCAAAATAGTGTAATTGTATTTCGCAAATCCGCACGCATTAGATGTTAGTAAAAATGCATAACAAAACCTACCTAAATTATCCCCAGGTGGCGGTGAAATGAGGGACAATTGTTGGTGTTGCTGCTGGTGCTGTTGCAATTCAAGGTGGAGTTGTTGATGATGCATTTGCAGTTTATTTGTAATGAGATTGTGATGGTGACAGTCCTGAGCGGCGGCCATATCCAGTAAATTGTTCACGGAAAAACGTTTTACATTATCGGTGCCCTTATCGAAGAGGAATGGGGAACAGATCGCTGCTGCCGTCGGCGATGTTGTGGTCAATGTCAGCGAATTTGAAAGTTTGGCTGATAATGAGGCTGAAGGCGATGGCAATGGTTTGTTGATGCTGCTGCTATTGCTGCCACATAATTGTGGATGAAACATTGATGTTGTTGCCGTCGCCGCAGCCGATACTGGTGACGACAGGGAAGAAGAAGATGTTGTTGTGGTGGGTGTTGTGGAGTTAAGGCTGGCAGCAGCCGTCGCCATTGCCAAACCTGTTGAAATCTGCGATGTGTTAACATAATTGTTATTGTTGTGTAAATGTTGCAAGGATGTTGAAGTTGATAAGGAACAGGTGGCAGCCAATGGCGATGAGGTTGATGAAGTTTGATGTGATTGCTGTTGTTGTTGATGTTCTAGTTGTCGTTGTTGCAATCCTGTTGAAGAATAAAAATGTTGATTTCCACCAGCGCTGTTGTGCAACGTTGAGGCAGAAGAAGTTGTGGCCGCCGTTGCCGCACCATTATCACCAGGCATTGTGGCCATAATTGCGGACATTTGATGCTGTTGATAATTAAGCATTGTTGTTGTAGTTTTTCTTGCCACCAACTTAATTGCCTTATGCTATTAAAATAAATCAATCTTGTAGCAACGATCCGCTAATCAACAAATTAGTATTCGGTTACTTTCACAGGCACAAATAACTTAATTATGTATCAATTAATTAAGAAAATTGTCAACTGGCGATGTTGTACGTTGCTATCGGAAATGACACACACATACACCGTACACCTTTTTGGCGGCCGTCGTTGTTTTTTTTTATTTCGCCACAATTTTATTTTCACACTTTTGTTTTAATTTGCTAAGGTTAATCAGAGAGGGTTACTATATCTCGATTTTGTTGTTGTTTGTGGTCAGTAATTTAATTTACAGTCGATATTTGAAAATTGATTTCCTTTCGTTTCTTTTTTCATTAACAAAAAACACAAAGACCTTTAACCGTTCTTTTATCGATTCGATTCGCAACCGTGTCGTTTATTTCTGTGTATTTCTTCTTATTGGTGATTTCTCTAACTAATTCAATTAGCAATTAGCAAAATACACAATTAAGTTAATTAAGTTAATTGCTGTCGCAATACTAAACTATACTAAAGTCAACTGACTACTGAAATTATTTTCAAAAACAAAAGCCAAAAAAAAAACTGAACACGAATGAAAAAGAAAAATTCACTTTTCATAGATCATGCTCTCTCTTTTTTGTTTCATTGAAAATATACAATTTGTTGCGGGAAAGCAGCATTCTAAATATACATCCACAGGCAGCACCCTCCCAATTAGAATGACTTGCTTGCTTGTATGCTGGATACCATTATCGCAGCATCATCCCCCTTTTCGTTGGATCTCTTTCAGCACAGTCTTTGGTGATCGTCACACATCTTATGATGCCATCTCTTTTACTCATTCTTATCTGTGTTTTAAGGAATTGCCATTGGTTGATGATCTTAAAGAAATTTAGTTGTGTTGCTGCTTTTCTAAAGAAATGGGAGGGGTATATTTTTTGAATAGACCTCATATAAAATCCAAAAATATTTTTGAATATTTCTAGTTGACATCGTGTTTTAAAGACCAATAACATAGATCGGATACTAAAATTTTAAATCGGAAAATATTTGGGGTTGAAATGGAAATACAAATAAAAGAATCTGTTTACCATTATTCAATCTTATTTGAATTATTATGGAAAACTTATACTCCTACAAAAGGAAATTATAAATTGAAAATCTCAGCTTGGCAAATTTCATATAGCCTTACGACTAACTAGGATGTATACACTATGACATTACATAAATACACCTCTTCGAAATATTTGTTTTAAGACAACAGTTCAAATATAAAAACCGTCACGAATACATTTTAGATTACCTTCCGTTCCGGTTACAACAGAGAACCCCATAAATAATATTTACGATTTGGTCTCGTATTCTTAATAAGAATAAAACTTTTATTGAGGTTTTTGTTGGAAAATGTTCACCCTGACTTTGCAGTTTCCAAGGTAGAACTGGATATTTCACTCAAGACCCAAAATTAATTATGAGTGAGTTACGTCGCGTCAGTGACCAAGAAAAATCCTTCTCAAATAAAGGATATGCCATATTTTGAAATTTTGAAAGTCCAATAATCATTCTTGGTATCTCTTATTCATGTAAAGAATATTAAAAGTTTAAAATATTCACACAATTCACAGAGTTTTCCCATTATTAGTAGTGATGTCTAACGTCATGTATATTTGAAGTCGCGTGAGTGACCGCTCTTTTGTGGCTTTTATCTCTAAAGTTAGAAACTAGAGGGTCTCAATGTTTTTACCACTGATAGTACTCCTAATGTTCTACAAAAAAATATTAAGGGAGATTTGTAAAAAATATTATTGTTTTCGATTTATTTAAGATTTAAAATTTGATTTTGCCTCTGAAAGTCGTGTAAGTGACTGCGGATGTGCCCATGTACGAGCTATTTCCGAGGTTTTTAAACTCTTCACCACACTGTGGTACAGGGTATTATGTCTTTGTGCATATGTTTGTAACAGGCAAAATGAAATAAGAATATGCATAGAATCACTTTCTAAGTCGATTTATGCATGTCCGTCCGTCCGTCTGTCTGTCCATGTTAAATTGTAAACAAAGTACAGGTCGCATTTATGATCCGAATAGGCCCAAGGACGAACCCTATTGAATTTGGAAAAAAATCGGTTCAGATTTAGATATAGCTCCCATATATATATATATATATATATATTTAACCGATTTAATGTAAACGGTCCCTGTATTTCTTTCGATTTGCACGAAATTTGGTACAGCCTAATCATTTAGGTCTAGAATGATATCTGCCAAGTTTCGTGAAAATCGGTTCAGATTTAGATATAGCTCCCATATATAGTTTCGTTCGATTTCATGTAAATGGTGCACCAAAGTTCCAATATATCCTTCGATTTGCACGACATTTGGCATAATGTACGTAATTGAGCCTAGAATGATGTCTGCCAAGTTTCATGAAAATCGGTCCTGATTTAGATATAGCTCCCATATATAGTTTCGTCCGATTTCATGGAAATGGTGCCCCAAAGTCCCTATATATCTTTCGATTTGCACGAAATTTGGCCTAATGTACTGAATTGAGCCTAGAATGATGTCTGCCAAGTTTCGAGAAAATCGGTCCAGATTTAGATATAGCTCCCATATATAGTTTCGTCCAATTTAATGTAAATGGTGCACCTAAGTCGCTATATATCTCTCGATTTGCACGAAATTTGGCATAACGTACTGAACTGAGCCTATTGTGATGTCTGCCTTGTTTCGAGAAAATCGGTCCCGATTTAGATATAGCTCCCATATATAGTTTCGTCCGATTTCATGTAAATGGTGCACCAAAGTTCCAATATATCCTTCGATTTGCACGACATTTGGCATAATGTACGTAATTGAGCCTAGAATGATGTCTGCCAAGTTTCATTTAGATATAGCTCCCATATATAGTTTCGTCCGATTTCATGAAATTGGTGCCCCAAAGTCCCTATATATCTTTCGATTTGCACGAAATTTGGCATAATGTACTGAATTTAGCCTAGAATGAGTTCTGCCAAGTTTCGAGAAAATCGGTCCAGATTTAGATATAGCTCCCATATATAGTTTCGTCCGATTTCATGTAAATGGTGCCCCAAACTCCCTATATATCTTTCGAATGGCACGAAATTTGGCATAACGTACTGAATTGAGCCTGGAGTGATGTCTGCCAAGTTTTGAGAAAATCGATTCAGATTTAGATATAGCTCCCATATATAGTTTCGTCCGATTTCATGTAAATGGTGCACCAAAGTCCCTATATATCCTTCAATTTGCACGAAATTTGGAATAACGTACTGAATCGAGCGCAGAGTGATGTCGGTCAAGTTTCGTGAAAATCGGTCAAGGTTTAGATATATATTTTCATCCGATTTAATGTAAATTTAGTCTAGAATGATGGGAGCCAAGTTTCGTGAAATTTGGTTGAGATTTAGATATAGCTCTCTTTTATTATAGATTGATTTTAAGTAATTGACGCATCAAGGAACAAATAGGCTGGTAGGAACAAAACGTACTAAAATTAGTAAAACCTAACCTGTGACAAGTTTCGTTGAAATCGCTTCATATTTGGATATAGCTTCCATATATATTTTCGCCCGATTTTAAGTAAATTGGGCATCAAACTCCTCATGTTAGTTAGATTGACATCAAATTTGGCACAACGTACAAAATTGAGCATAGAATTGTTGCGTTTTCTAGAAGTACAGGCGTAGTCCAACGGATGACCTATTTATATTTGTTTGAAGTCGATTTACATACTTTTGTCCCATTGTAACAAACGAATGATATGTTTATGGATAGATCTAGGTACATTCACATTCATATAAATATCATCAGCTGTTTAATATACCCATAGTGGTGAAGGGTATCATATAGTCGGCCCCGTCCGACTTTACTACTTTCCTTACTGGTTTTAATTGTTTTGCAAAATTTTATAAAGTTTTTGATACTTAATAAATTACAAAAAAATTATTTTGCTGTTTATACCCAACAACTATATATATTGTGAGGCCCAAATAGTTTGTAACTCCTCCTACACCCTCCTTTTAGTACACCAATCGCTATATCTCGACTAGCTGAGTCGATCTAGAAATGTGAGTTCATCCATCCGCTTGCCCATTATAATTTGTGAACAGGATGCAGGCGACAGTTATGGGCCAATCGTAGAACCGGTTCTGCCCAAAGAATTGTGGCTCTAGAGGCCACAATTATAACACGAACATCACGAAATTTTACACAGAGAAAGGGGTATGACCATGGAATAAGTATGACTGTTTTCATGAAGATATATCAAATAGACCCAGAAAGTTATGAAAAATTACAAAATTTCTATGGCATATATATTTACTGATGAAGGACATAAACCGGAGAAGTTAATAGTATAGCCAAGAGGAGGATATTGTTATACATACTCGGATGTGAGAATTATGCTAAGATATTTGCAGCTGTAGGGGAGACTGGGGCACCTTCGGCATCGGGGCACCTTCGGCAATCGCGTTTTCGATATGAAGCTCTCACCGTACATCACTAGTTTCGATACATTGGTGTCGAATATCGAAATAAAGAACTGACACAAAGTTTGAAATTTCTAGCTAATAAGCTTATTTAGCTACATAGGTTTTTGTATTTTTATAGATGTTTCTGTAATATTTCAATCCCATTTCGTAAGTATTTCGTGTATAAAACTTTTAAAATTTTTAAGACAATATTATTAAAAAGTGGTTAACTACGATGTGTATTAGTATAAAAATGTTTAAAAATATAATGTTTTAGAAATCTGATCGAAAAAAAAATGAAAAAAACTATAAAATTACATTCGGGGTACATTCGGCATTTTAAAGTGGGGCACATTCGGCCATATACAGATTGTGCAATATTATTTCCTTAAAATGTTTTTGAGTTTGTCTTTAAAACTAATCCTTTAATATGGTTCGAAATTGCACATATAAGATCAAACGTGCTTTTATGGACGAAAATGCGATAGGAAACCCCTATTTCTGATGGTGTGTGCGACCTTGAGATGAAAACGTCCGCCGCTAGAAAATAAAGCCCTATAATTCAAACATTATGTGGCGTTTTAAAACCAAATAGAGCCTTTGGAAGATCAGAATTTCAACCAGACTGATAGCGATGACAATTACCCGGCTATGACTATGGTGCCGAATGTGCCCCATCAAATGCCGAAGCTACCCCGGAGTGGGGCACATTCGGCAAATTTGACTTGTTTTACAAAACTGTAAAATTTTTTAACTAATACTATTTTTTTATATCTTTTTGGTACTATTTTTTATAATTAAGTGTCAGAGGACAGTAATCAGCCATAAAGTTGTTATTTATGTGGAATAAGTTCTGAGATATAGAGCTCTAAAAAAAAAGTGCCGAAGGTGCCCCAGTCTCCCCTATACGTATTTTGATTTGGTTAGTGGCAATATTAGCAACTAGCGGAAACGTAGCTCTGATTGTTATGCAATTTTACATGAAGTTTCGGTGATCAACGTTGATGATATTTGGGGGTTGAATTAACCAAAACCTTTTTTTCTGTATGGTTTTCTAGTCTCTCTAGGGACCACTATTGTAAGCCAAACATTGCAAATATGGCGAAGTATCGCCCTGGACCGAATATAGACCTGCAGAAAATTTAAGTGGTGTAGGGTATCATATAGTCGGCCTCGTCCGACTTGTTTGCTCCGCTCACTGGTTTTTCGGCAGTTTCTACATTGGGGTACCCCTTTCACTAATGTTTTGGATATGGAGCTCTCATTACATGACTAGCTTTGATTCATATGTAACAATTTTCTTATAAAATGAAATACAAATATAATATTACTAGAAAAGAAAACCCCGCAAGGAAAGTAGAAAGGCCGGACCTGGCCGACTATATTATACCCTTCACCGCCTTTTGTATATTCTATATATGTATTCTTACAGACGTCGCATTTTCGAAGGAACATTGACATGAATTTCAACGAATTTAAATATGTAATCTTTATCTATATGTGACCCGACTAACATCAATCCATACATATGCCATTCTACAACCTATGCTGAATTTTATGGCACCAATTTATGGCAATCGATTTAAAGCAAACTTTATAAACACTATTTGGTATTCCACACTGTTAAAAGTTGTCTCAATAAAATACCCATTCGAAGTATTAATTAAAGAGGTTAACTACAGTACATTGTACAAAATTGAGTGTCACTACATCAAAATCGGAAGAAAATACATATGGGACCTATATCTAAATCTGAACCGATTTTCTAGACTCAATTCAGTGCGCTATGCCAAATTTCTTGCAACTCGAAAGATATATAGGTTCATTGGTGCGCCATTTACCTTAAATCGGACGAAAATATATGGAAACTATATCTAAATCTGAACCGATTTTCACGAAACTTAACACACATCATTCTAGACTTAATTCAGTACTCTGTGCCAAATTTCGTGCAAATCAAAAGATATATAGGGGCTTTGGTACACCATTTACATTAAATCGGACGAAAATATATATGGGAGCTATATCTAAATCTGAACCGATTTTTTCCAATTTCAATAGGATTCGTCCTTGAGCCTGAGTCTGTGCCAAATTTCATCCATAAATCGAATCAGAAAGTGATTCTATGCATGTTCTCAAAAGGAACCATATTACTATCTTTATACCCTACACAACTATGTTGTCAGGGTATTATAGCTTTGTGCAGCCCCAAACCTTTAAGTATACCGATCGTCATATCTCGACTAGCTGAGTCGATCTAGACATGTGTGTCCGTCCGTCTGTCCGTCTGTCCATTATAAATTGTAAACACGATACAGGCCACAGTTATGGACCAATCTTCACGAAATTTTGCATGTAGGATGGGTTCTGGCCAACGAAGACCCCTATTGTTTTTGGGAAAGATCGGTTAATATTTAGGGGATGAATTGACTGGTCGCTCCAGAGGCCGCAACAATGTTCCGAACATCGTGAAATTTTGCATGGAGTAGCGGATCGGGCCAAAAAATAAGTATGCCGGTTTGGAGAAAGTTCGGTCAATATTTAGCGGGTCAAATGGACCCTGACTTTTGTGTGAAAAATGACAAAATTTGTATTCTATAGCGTAAATATTTACCCCTGAAGGACATATACCTGAGAAGTTCATATTATATCCAAGAGGAGTGGTTGACCTTTAAATTAAGACCAATTATATTGTTGTATGTGCTCGGATGTGGGAGTTACACCTAAATATTTACAGGTATCTCCGTATTCGTATATTATTTAGTAACCCATTATCACTCTGGAGAGCGGAACTATAGCGCTGATCGCTTTGAAATGTTCCATGAGATTCCAGTTATGGTCAAGGACAACGCCTATAATTTTCGGTGTTGTTCAGATAATAATTTTGGAATGAAGTGGACCGAAAACTTAATTTTTTGTGTTATTTTCGAGTCGATCTATTCCCTCAAATGAAAGCCGAACATCACAACACAACCCACGGTGAAGAGAATCTGGACAATAGCTGTACTGCCCAGTCTCGAAATAAACATCCGCAGAAAATTTGAGTTCCGTGGTGGTTGTGTAGGGTATCGTATGGTCGGCCCCGTCCGACTATACTGCTCCGCTCACTCGTTTTTCATTTTGTTTGTTACAAACATATTCACAAACACATAATACCCTTACCACAGTGTGGTGAACGATATTAAACTAAATTAACTACAGAAAGTACCCTTCGGGGTAGATTCAGCATTTTAAAGCGAGGTACAATCAGCAATATATAGAAAGTGATTTATTATTTTCTTTAATTGTGTTTGGGTGTGACTTTAAACAAAATTCTTTAATATGGTTCAGCATTTTATATATAAGACTAAATTTGCTCCTATTGATTAAAATACGATGGAAAAGAACAATTTCTGATGGTTTGGATGGCCTTGAAACGCTAACAACCGCGGCTAGAAAAGACAGCCTTAAACGTCGAACATAGAGTCGCACATCCTTTAGAGAATCTGAATTCTAGCAATGATAATTACCAGTCTATGCCTACGGGTAACGTATGTGCCACATCAAATGCCGAAGCTAAACCGGAAAGGAACCATCGGCAAATTTGATTTTTTTTTTTTTTTTGTCAAAACTGGAACTATATTTATATAATATTAATTTATCATATGTTTTTGCTACGAGTTTTTATAAGTATGTATCAGAGGACAAAAACCAGCCACAAAGTTTTTACATCTGTTGAATAAGTACTGCGATATAGAGTTCTAAACAAAAAGTGCCGAAGATGCCCCAGTCTTCCTTATGTTTTTTATAAAACTCTCTACTGTTCCTCACTCTCTATTATAATATAAGTGGCATTAGAAGTCATTTGCCAAGTTTTCCTTAACTACATATGAATAAAAATAACTTATAATTTAATACATTAAAAAATACAAAGCACCTGTGATCCGTATAAAATAATCTTCATTAAACTATCTCGTTACAACGAAGAAAATGTCAAACTCCACGCTGTAACTTTTCCTAACGTACTTACGGAAATTTATCCCTTGTGTTCAAAACCGCAAGGCTTTCTTTGGAATACGCCAATCCATGCATTTAATCTTCTTGTAAAATTGATTGTTAATATCTGTGTAACTTTGGCTTCAAATTTTGCATTTATGTAATTAGCAAGACATTGTTGAGTGTGTGTGTGTTTGTGAACAACATAAGCTCCGCTAAGACTTTCCTCAACACACCCATAATGCACATATATGAAAATCTATTGAATTTCCATGTGGCGCCTTCATAAACATCGCGGTTTCATAAATGAAGAGTATAGCCGAAAATGGAAGACAGGCAGACAGGCAGACAGACAGCCAGTAATGGCAACCGAATGGAGGAGCTAGCTCTCACATAATCACCAGCTATTTACGGATATAATACCACTCATACACATGTACACTGCCACCCACCCATATTATGTGCTGTTGTATGCCACAGCCACTTAGACACAACATAATGAGGACACAAACTACTACTACTACTGCTACTTATTCATCCATCCGACAGACAACAGGATTGGCATGAGCTGTGGTTGTGATAATTAGTTGGGATAACCGCTCAATTCCGGCATCATATTTCATAAACACAACACGGGGAAAATCTTGATTTATTTGGTGTTTGGTTATGCCTCATGAACTAAGAAATGTTGTTTTGGTTACCGCCCCTCGAAAAGGAAAACGAAGAACACCATCTATTCTTAAATTATTTCTCTATTTTAGGTTTAAAAAAATAAATATGTGGCCACACAAAACATGTGGATAATATGGATGTAGCTAGTCCTTGTAATCGGCCTCCATCCACTTGAGCTCAATGGCAATTGTAATACTGTGTCAATATGCAACTGCAGGCGAACACGAGGAATACAATGCAACACAGCACAGTCAACCAGAGTGAGTGAGTCGTCGTCTGATGCTCCTTATGTATGTGCTGAATATAGACTATAGACATGTAAGTGCCGGAGTGAGTGTCTTTTCAAATCCTTGAGAATAGAATAGAAAAGAAATGTACATTTGAAAGTGGGTGTAATGACAGTGTCGACAATTTAATTGGTATTTATTGCTACTTAAAATTCAAGGATCTTGTTAACAATTTTCACCTAATATATTATTGAAATTTTAAACACACAAATGTATTGTTGTTGTGTATTCCATTAATTACCCAAGAAAACATAGGTTTTAATTAAACTAGTCTTTTTGAAAATAATTGGGATAGTTGGAAAAGCTATGGTACTTTGCAGTCAAATCGAACCATACTCCACGTTTCGTTGAATTTTAAGACACGTTATTGGTGGGATTTTCTAAAATGCGTTAAAAATAAATAATGTCATATTTTATTAAAACAACAAAGAAGAGGAAAAGATTGAAATTATTAAATGAAATAAATATGAATTAGCGCCTATACAAGGTCCACACATTTTCGGTATTCCGAATTTTCCATTTTATAAATTTTCTGTCTGTAATCTGGTATTTGGTTTTCAATGGGGATAATAATCTTCATAGAGCTAGGCTTTGACGGGACCTGGCCGATTTGAGGCATTCTGATTACCCACCAAATGGTGTACGGTATATAAATGCAGAATAGCAGAATGATTCCATGTATTAGAAGCTATGTCAACAAATTATTATTCTCATTGAAAACAAAATACAAGACAATTGTGAAAGTTCGGCATACCAGAAAGATTAATATCTTCGGTGAAAATGAGACAGAAACATGCGGGCAGAAAAATACATTTAATCAAATTCGGCTGGATTCATTAACATATAAACTATAATCAAATTTGTTTATATACATTTTTAGCACTTTTCTACTAAATTTATCCTTTTTTAATTAAGAATTGGAAACACTAGATGCATGTCTTATAAATATTCTATTTTGAAGATGTTCTTTGAAATTTATTTACCTATCTGAAACCGGTCACATCGCTTGAAATGTGGATAATCCATTACCTAAAGAAGGAACGATATATATTTCTTTTTGTAGAAAAAATCATTAAAGTTAGAACCGATTCCGTTGGGTAACCTTATATAGGGTCTATAATACACATGGACCTATATTAATAATATATTGAAGGACATTTTGCACCCAATAAGAAAACAAAATATGAAATTGGAACCAATTCGGTTTTAAACGTATCTCAGAGAATCTTACAAAATACTGAATGTGGGAGGTTCTGTTATATGGGGCCATCCCTCAATATAGACCTGTTTTAATCCAAAATTAGAAAATGTACTATTAAAAAATTCCGAAAAGTAATGGGAGCGACATGTTGATCGATATATCTCATTTTCAATGTTTATAGACCCCATTCCCGGATTTGACATGGGTTTGGTAAAATAATAATCCAATCGTTTAAAATGCAAAATGTTGACCCTTTGTGGGTGAGATACCAGAATGATTGAACCGATGTGGCCCCTCTTCATACTTAATCTTTGTTTGTTCCATAACCAGAGCTTAAAAAAGATTTCCAGGCGCGATGGCCCTGTGCGCAGTTCAACCATTTTGAATGACCATGTTCCCAGATATTGTTTTCCACTTGAATTTCCAGCGAATTTGTGGCCTTCCCATTCTGTGTGAACTATCAATTGACTCGTTTTTATATACCTTTTAAGCTGAACATTCTCATAACCCGGCCTAGCCAACGTTGTAGCTAAAGCTCGAAACGTCTGACTATGTCGATGTTCGATGGCACAGCTCATAGATCTTTCGGAGAATATTTCTCTCAAACTAGAGCTGGCTCATCTGCTTGGGCAAGTACCCATGCCTCATATATATACGGGTAGTATCAGCGTCTTGTAGAGTGTGAGTTTGGTCTGGCGAGAGGTGGCCTTGTTTCTGAATTGCTTACACAGACCATAGTAGCTCCTGTTAGCCAACACTATTATTCTCCGGATGTCAAAGCTAATGTTATTAGTTTTACTTATGGCGGTACCAAGGTATATAAAATCAACTGATTAGTACAATCAAAAAAATCAATTTGTACTAATAAGTTGGTGCATACTCCGGACAAGTGTCTGACCACAGGCATTGAATAATTCGCCTGGTAATCCATTCTTCATCCGACTAGTTGATATTCTGACCTTATCTTGGCTAGGAGGTATACAATATTTATCTCTAATTGGTTCTGGGGTACTATCTGCACCGTTTCTATATGATACCAGAAGGTTTGCAAAATGCTCCTTCCAAATCCTCAACACGCTGTCTGTATCTGTCGCCAGGTTTCCTTCTTCATCCCACAGAAGGATGTTCCTGTACTAAAGCCGTCGGTTTGGTGTTTTACTCGTTGATAAAATTTCCGGTCTTCATTCTGACTCTTGTACATATCGATTTGCTCACGCTCACATTTTTCTTCTTTTGATTTTTTTATTATTATTACTTAATATGGATCAAATCCAATATTCCATTCACTTGATATTGTATCACCAACATTTCACCATTTTAGGACTTGATCTAGATAAGGTAAAAATATTACTATTTTCATAATTTCGACTACGTTTCGAAACAGTTCGATTTTTATCGGTTCATTCTGTTTATTTTTATCTTCCAATGTTATACAGGTATGGTTAAAATATTTCGTTCTGCAAAGTTAATTCAATTCGTATAGTCCGTTCGCGTGATGTTACAAAATGTTGACTATTTTGTGGGGGATGTACCAGAAGGAATGGGCCGATATTCGCCATCATCGAAGTTGATTGTAGTCTGGAAGGAATATTACGATTTGGAAAGTTTGAGTGAAATCCACCAGTCAGTCAGTTAGACGGACTGACAGAAGGAGATTTGTACATCGACTCCAAATTGTCTGAAATGGATTTGACCCAAAATTTCTAAAATCAATATTTTTATATAAGACACATTTTTGCCGTAGTAAAGTGTATACACGCTCATTAGCCAAAAGGGTATACAAATTATTCCCCCTACAATTTAAAGTCAAAGGGGGCGATGGTTTGATTGGTTGGGGAAAAATAAATCCATTATTTTTATATGAACTATAGGACTTTATTTAACATGCTTCGGAATGTCCGATTTGTCCCAAATATCCACCATTTTGTTGGATGATTTGTTGCCATTTTAAATTTAACTTCATAATCCCTCTCTCATAGAAGTCCTGCTCTCTATTTGAAAAAAAAAACTGGTAGTCGATTTTCACAATCTTCCCTTGATACCAAATTTTTATTCTTAAAGAAATTTTTCATTGCAAGAAAAATATGATAATCGTTTGGTGTTAAGTCCAGAGTGTATGTTGGATGCTTTAAAACTTCACAACCAAGCTCCCGAAGTTCTGGTGAGTCCTTGTAGTTGTGTGTGGCCTAGCGTTATCCTGATAGAACACGACACCTCTCCTCTTGGCAAATTCTGGCCGTTTCTGGTCAATTGCTATATTCAAACGGTCCAGTTGTTGACAGTAGGAAGTAACTCGTAATAAATAATCCCCTTCCAGTCCCACCAAAGGCATAGCATAACCTTCTTGGCCGTTAGTCCTGGTTTGGCCACCGTTTGAGGTGCTTTATTGCACTTTGACCACGGTCGTTTTCGCACAGGTTTATCGTATGTTATCCATTTCTCATCTCCAGTCACCATCCGTATAAGAAATGGGTCTATTTCATTCCGTTTGGGCAAGGCTTCGCAGATGGAAATTCGATCCATCATATTTCTCCCCAACCTAATATATACTGTACCATAGGGTGGGCTATGTGATTCTATATGAAATTCGAAAAATAAATACAGTTTTACAGTCTCTCATTTTACGTCCATTGTTTTCTGAACTCAAAACAGTTTGAAACTAATAACATTGTAGACACACACCAACTGGAAAATATGCACTTTACTTATTGTAGACATACACCATTTAGTACTGTACTCATAACCAATATTGAATTTTAGTTTACATAACTGCCAACAGAGGAACAATATATGGGTTTCGCCGTGAAATTTAATATTGAGTCGAATTGCCCAGCGAATTTATATTAAAAAAATATAATAGTTTTGATTTATGTTTGGATTTTTGAATTGATGTCTAAACAGTTTTCGGTTTGATAAAATGGGGTTTTTTGGTTATTACAAATACATCTGTTGCGGTTACCATTGCTACCGCTTAATACAAAGCCGCAATGAATGATGAACACTCAACAATTGCAGAATCATAACTTATGTCAATTTATAGAAAAACAATTTTTTGATACATTTTAATAAATATTTAAATAATCTTTGTTTAAATGTGTTTGTTATTAAGCATTACAATTCATTTGTGGTTTTAAGTTTGGGTAAAACCCATCCATTTGTCTACATATATGATTTTGACACATGTCAAACAACAAAAACGTTGAACTGTAACAATTGCCTAAGTGAATGTTTCTAAATAGTTTAATAATAAAACTATGATAATTACATAAGCTGAACAATTCGACTAACAGCTTTTTTTCTGGGGGCGCTAACCTTATTTTAACACCAAACGGTGAGTAATTTTTAAGTGTTTGGTTTTTAACGAATAAGAGAACATTACAAAAAATCAATGAAGCTATGATAATTATTTTTGTTTAACAATGGTAATTGGACTAATTGTTTGTGCACAGAATTGTATGTAATTTGTCATTTTGGAATTCCAATGTGTCTTCAAATGAGAAAATCTTTAAAAAAAAATTCAAAGTATGAAAAATTCTCTTCCATTTGTAGACATTACAAGTCAGTGGCATCTTTTCCGGATCATGTCTTCCCGCAGTAATGTTATACGCATAGTAAACACATTGCCACTTTTCACACAATTATTTTGGTTCTTTGAACGGCTAAATATTGATCCGTTATCAACAAAGGAGCCGTGGCTCTTAGAGCGACCAAAAAACGGAAAAACAGTTACCGTCATATTTATTGCCCAATATAGAACCAAGTTGTGTAGGGTATCGTATGGTCGGCCCCGTCCAACTATACTGCTCCGCTAATTGGTTTCTTATTGTATATGTACCTCGTATTGAATACAAGTAAAATTTTTTATAATCATGAGAAAGCCACTACGCTTTTTCAAAAAAGGTAAACAATTCATTAATATCAAAACTATTTGATTTTTCCTCTTCCTCTCTCTATCTGTCTCTGTTGCTACCGTTTATTTGACTACTGTTTCTGTTACTAACAATCGCCGACTTTCCACTCGATTATGACTAGTTTTGTATTCCATTATTTCTTTACTTCCAACATTCTTACTGACCTCTGCATTGGTGTTACAAAATTCGCATATGCATTTTCCAAATTATTTCTCTATAAATGCTGAATGCAATACATCAAACATGTATTGAATCTAACAAAAATCGCAACCGAGTATTCAACATTGGTTGTACATAGACTGTTTTTTTCCTTCTTATTTATTTACATGTAAATACGAGACATAAAATCAAAATAGAAAAATTAAAACAAAAATTAAAACCCACCAAACACGAACCCTCCCATGACGTTTTTCACACTCTCTGTCAAGAAACCAGTATTAAAAGTTTTAGGAATTGCATTCATACTTCTGAATCTATTCATGTAATACACAAATTATTTTTTCTATATATGTGGAGTGTCGTAATGTTACTGAGGTGAAAAACGCAGCGTAGGGAGGGAGGAGAAACGTATTTTTTAAAGAAAGAAGTAAATACAAGAAAAACGTGAGCTGAGCAAATCGAGATGTACAGGAGTCATAATGAAATCCAGAAATTTAACCAACGAGTAAAACAACAAACCGACGGTTTTGGTGCGGGTACATCCTCCTATAGAGATGAAGAAGGAGACCTGGTGACAGATACAGACAGCGTGTTGAGGATCTGGAAGCATCCTGTGTCCCGTCCACAAAAAGGAGACAAGACGATATATGCCAACTATAGAGTTAGTCTCCCTCCTACCACATATAAAGTCCTACCCAGCGTGCTTTGTGAACGACTGAAGCCAATGGTCAATGATATTATTGGATCTTATCAATGCGGCTTCAGAACTGGTAAATCCACAATAGACCAGATTTGGACACTGCACCAAATCCTGGAAAAGACCCACAGAAAATACATTGACACATTCACCATTTCATCGACTACAAAACCGCATTCCACAGCCCAATCCATTATGAGCTGTTTAAAGACATGTCTGCGTTTAGCATTCCTGTAAAATTAATGCGGCTTTGCATGATAACTTTTAATTGGCACAAGGTCAGCAATTTAAGTCGGAAAGGATCTCTCGGAGCCCTTCAAAGCCGAACAAGGGTTCAGACAAGTTGACAGTTTGTCCCCTTTTTAACATCCTGCTGGAAAAGGTCATACGAGATGCAAATGTCAACAGAAATGGCACTCTGTACACCAAACCGAACATGTTACTCGCCTACGCTGACGACATCGCATTAAATTGCGAGAAGGCCAAGCTGATGGTATCAACGCGCAAGACGTCCATTAGACCCGTACCAACTGTGTAACTTGAAAACTACAGCTTCAGGGTAGTGAACGATTTTATATACCTCGGTACCGCCATAAACAAAACTAACAGAAACAAAACTAACAAAACTAACTAACTAAAACCAACAGATTCTACTATGGTCTAAGTAAGGAATTCAAAAACAAGGCCACCTCTGGCCAGACCAAACTAACACTCTTCAAGGCACTGATACTACCCGTGCTGTTATATGGATCTGAAGCATGGTTACTTACGCACGCAGATGAGACAGTCCTTGGAGTGTATGAGAGAAAAGTTCTCCGAAAAATCAATGAGTGAATCTGCGTTGACAGTTAATATCGCCTTCGAATGAACCATGAGTTGTACCAACTATTCTCGAAAATAGTCATATTGGCATGTTGATTAGGCCATTTTGTGAGAATGTATGAGGATGCCTAGGAATAAGTATATCGACTTTCGACTAACCGATTAATCGATTTTTTGTATTGAAAAGTCTAAAAGTCGAAGTCGACTTTTGATCTATGAGAAAATCGTAAAGTCGACTTTTCAAGATCGACTTTCGATTTTCTACATAAATACTTGGTTTTTTATCACAAAGATCAAATTGCCCAAAAATTGCACTTTCCGGAACTTTACTTTATCTGTTTACAATAATTCATATAAAAAAAAAAAATTAAAATTTTCGACTTTTCGACTTTTTATCAAAGGCAAAAATCGAAAGATCGAAAAGTCTAATTTTTGGTCAAAGGCAAAAATCGAAAAGGATGACCCAGCACAAAAAGCCATTTAAAAGCGAATAAACTGATAGTTCACGGAGAAAGGGAAGACCACGAATTCGATGGAAAGATCAAGTGGAAGGCAATATTTCGAAACATGGTCTCTCAAAATATCAACCCGCCTGGAAATCTTTCTTAAACCCAATAGACGTTAAAAATAGTCTTGTGTCGTTCGTGAACGACCTAGTTCAATTGTACGAGTCCACTGAACGAGTGAACGATATAGTTCAATTTTTATTATTGTCGTTCACTGAACGATGTTGTTTACAAAACTCAGTCGGTCTCTGAACGACGTTGCTCACTGAAAGACTTTGCTCAATGAACGCCGTTGGTCACTGAACGACATTGTATTTTCTTCTACACCTACAGTATTGTCCACAGGTGCACCAACTTTGACCTACTAAACGACTTCAAATAAGAACAATTTCATATAAAATCTGTTAAATTGAAGAAAGGTATTCCATGAAATGGGACAACAACACATTTCTTGGAATGGAGGGTTTTTTAATAATATGAAGTGATATTTAAAAGCAAAGCACCCCCATAGCGGGAAACCACGGAAAAGAGGCAAAGGTTTCCGGAGAATATCATGGAGTTATGCCATCGACCATTATCCATTATAAAAATGAAGAAAATAGATAGAAAAGTCCTTCGACTGATTGTGAATGGTTAAAAAATGATCTATGTTCGTTCGATCACTGAACTGAACGAGATTGCCCAAGACTAGACAACAAATGGTCGACAATTACCTCAAAAGAAGCAATGCAGGCAACACTTTGTATCATGAAAAAAATATTGTATATGTGTTTTATTTACGTTTACCACGAAATGGATAACCCTGTAAATCACGTATTTAATTTCATCCGCTTCCATGTCAATGGTCCTCCAAAGATGCTAGGTCTCATTTATCTACCCAAAGTGGTCCTTACTGGTTGACTTATTTGTTAAAGATAAAATAAAATCTTCTTTACTTTACTAATAATTGACATTTTTTATAAATCTATCACATTGGGTAATTCGTTTTCGAATTGTATTCAAATATATTTTCAGTACGGGGTACGGATAAATTTTTAAGGTGGTGTAGTATTTCGTCTTAGGGTCCACAACAAACTCACATTCATTTTCTCACAAGCTTTGTTTTCGAAATACGCCTCCCTCTGCACATACAAACAAACTAAAAATATCTTAAAAAATTATCTTGGACCAAGTGAGAGCGAAACATACAAACAGTCTCATTATGAATGATCGACAGATACGTTGACAACACGCCGCTACTACATTGAGAGATAATGGTTGGGAAAACTATTGAATGGGTCTCTCATTTAGTTTCATTTCTATGTTAGAACTGATCGGTTGTCGAACGTTGTGGAAAAGCGAATACGAAAAGCAAAAAAATATACGAAATTCGGTAGCTAGCGATAAACACCTTTACAAATAATAAAAAAATATTCTTTATTGCATGATTATGTGAATTAGAAGAAGAAACAAAATTCCCTTTATTATCGAAGTCATAGCCAAATGAAGACAATAGTGAGAAAATAAATTGTGTTCAAAAATAATAAAACATATAATTAACGAATGAATCGATCATAAATAACGCCCAATAAAAAATACAAACATAGAGGAAAATCATTAGAAATACCTTCGGACACAACGAGAACATTTTCCTTCATGCGTTAAAAGTGTGTGTTCTATATTTCTTGGCAAACGTATGCCGGCATTTTCACTGAACTTTTATGACTAGGCATCAATAAATCATACGACAGCGCCGACCAAGTTTCCTAACAGATGTATTAACATAATTCTATATATGTTCCTATTATTGAGTAATTTTAATAGGAAATAATAATCTAGGCGTTCTTCTTCAATGCACGAGTTCTATTTTCTTTTTCTCTTTACCGCATTTGACGACAAGCAACAAATTATTGACTAATCCCTGCTAATATACCGGTAAGTGCGAAAGGTCATTGCTAACACGAGTGTTGTCAACTGTGGCGTTTTTTGTATATATATTTCACAATTTGTATATGACGGTTTTTGCAATTAAAACAATTTTCTGTGTGTTCACTGTGAATGTGAGAGGGGAGACAATTTTGAACTTACATGGCGACCTTGTTTTATAAAGCGTCAAGAACTTTGACTAGCTTTTTCAGTTGTCAACCGATTGTAGTTGGGTGAACACATGTTCGCAGTGCCATTGTAAATTCAGTGATAATTTTCTTTCGTTAAATAATTTTTTGCTGTCCACAATTAATTTTAAAACATAACAAAGGTAAGTTCTTTTATATACGGGGTTATCCATTTCGTGATTTCTAAAGTAATCGTATATAGAAAAAATATATACGATATAAAACATTTACGATATATATTTATACCCTTCACCACACTGTGGTACAGTGTATTATGTCTTTGTGCATATGTTTGTAACGGGCAAAAATAATCAAGATAGACCCATGGTTCCTTTTGAGAATATGCATATAATCACTTTCTGAGTCGATTTATGCATGTCCGTCTGTCCATGTTAAATTGTAAACAAAGTACAGGTCGCAATTTTGATTCGAATTGGATGAAATTTGGCACAGCTCATTTATTTGGCCCAAGGGCGAACCCTATTGAAATTGGGAAAAATCGGTTAAGATTTAGATATAGCTCCCATATATATTTTCGTCCGATTTAAGGTAAATGGTGCACCAATGTGGCTATATATCTTTCAATTTGCATGAAATTTGACACAGCTAACTGAATTGAGTCTAGAATGATGATTGGTGAGTTTGGGGAAAATCGGTTCAGATTTCGATATAGCTCCCATATATAGTTTCGTCCGATTTTATGTAAATGGTGCACCAAAGGCCCTATATATCTTTCGATTTGCACTAAATTTGGCGTAGCGTACTGAATTGAACCTAGAGTGATGTCTGCCAAGTTTCATGAAAATCGGTCCAGATTTAGATATAGCTCCCATATATTGTTATTGTTATTTTTCTTTGTTAGTTAAGTTCTATAATCGGTAAAAACGGTGCAAATATCTCGAAATATTGCCCAGGCTAAGAATATGGAAGAATATAGTTGTGTAGGGTATCGTATGGTCGGTCCCGTCCGACTATACTGCTCCGCTCACTGGTTTTTAAATAGATTTTTTTCAAGAAATATTATGGCGATAAACGTGGATTTTTGAAATAGATTTTTTTTCAAAATATGTCATAAGGACTTTTCAAGAAATAGCTTGGTCATAAGCGTGGATTTGTTAAATACATTTTTTCAAGAAATAGGAAGGAGGAATTTTTCAAAAACATCATGACCATAAGTTTGGGGTTTTTTAAGAAAAATCATGGCCAAAAGTGTGGATATTTTTAAGAAAAATCATGACCACAAACGTGGATCTTACAATAGATTTTTTCAGGAAATATAATGGACACATGCGTGCCTTTTTTAAATTATTTTTTCAAGGAAAATCATAGCCTTGGGCGTAGCGTAAAAACAGCAAACGGGGATTTTGGAAAAACAAAATTCAAATGGTATCCCAAATAACCCGCCAACACTATTGCATTAACTAGCAATACCAACAAGAACGTTATGTGTATTCGTCACAAAATGACGACACATAGCAGTGGGAAATGTTTTGTTGTTTTCTGCAAATGCCTTGTTAACTACGAAGTCAGGCACCAACGAACTTCTCATTGAGGTGGTATCGCTGTTAACGTAAGTACTTTGATTTGTTACAGAGATATTTGTGTATGAAAGGTTTTTTGTACAGAAGAAGCTTCTGGGGAGAATATTCCAACAAAAAACTAAAGGAACTGACGAAGATCAGTGGCGAGATCTGAAACTGTCATACATTCCCCACTAGTAAATAGTTGTCTTCTATAAAAACAGCTGAGATTTAGCCTGACCATTTTGCAAAAACAAACTAAAAATTGTATCCCAAATAACCCCCAGCACTACTGAAGTTTTCAAAAACTATCATGGCCATAAACGTAGATTAAAAAAATAAATTTTTGAGAAATATTATTTTTTTAATATACTTTTAATTTGTATATGTTTATTTAAGAAAAAGTCAATGGTCATCCTCTCAACGACTTAAATCTGTCTGGCAATTATTCATTCACTATTACAACACAGTAAGCGTAAGGGCAGAACAGAGAGAGAACGACACTTGTCGCGATAAAAAAATATTGTACATGTTGCGATATGTAATAATACATCTGCATTTACGTAATAATATTAATGAGGGAAATCCCATAAGATATGAGCGTTCCAAGAAAAATTTAAAATAAAAGAAAGTATACTAGTACAAGGGAAAAATGTTTTATGCCATCCACAATGAGCAGACATTCGAAATAAAAATGCTACGTTATACCATGGTAAATTGCTGACTTTATGGGATCTCTTATGAATATTTCGTGGTGTTGAAAACTGCTTGACAAAAAATACATATATTTGCAACATTTTGTAATTATTTCTAATAATCTGTATTATCGTATTTGATAAAATTACTAACGTTTTTTTCGAAACGAAGCAAATGTCATCACTCTCCCATACTTGTTCACATTAATTTCGATATAGCACCTTGCTTCTCGTATGTATTTGACAACAAGTTTCATGCTTTACGAAAACAAAAGAAGCGCAAATAAATAAACAAACAGAATACAGGTGTTTTATTGCATTTCTCTTTGACCGTCTGCGATCTCATTTGTCTCAAAGAAAAATAACAATTCGAAATCTAATGTTTGGTAATACAATTTTGTATTTTGATTTAAATAACTTTTTTTACTTATTACCGTAAATTCTTTAATGAAACTTTATAAACAATAGTCAGATTTGTTATATGACATTTAAATTAAAAAGGTACGAAGCATTTGCAAGTGTAAGAATAAAATTAGAAATATTTTAAAATTTAATAACATACCATTTTTTTCATGAGTGTACACAATTAATTAATATGTTATATACAAATTCTGCATTCATTCAAATTGCAAATGTTTATATTTTCAATTTTTATATCAGACAAATTATGAAATTCGCAGAAACGATAAATTGTGCTCGGATTTTTTCATCATTTTTTGTTTTTGAATGAAGAACATTTGTTTATATTTGTTTACATTGTATAAATTATAGAGATAAAAATACATGGGATAATTTTTCATGAAATTATACTTAGCTGATGTTTGCAAACTGATAATATGAATGTCTACACATTAAGATGTAGGGTATATTAATTTTGTCATACCGTTTTGTATTACTATACATCTGATGAGTTGATTTAGAAAAAATTTCAGAATCGTAATAATGACTTTAAAGTATTGCCAATGAGTATCCGGGGACAATGTCAATACCATTTGTGGGCGGAGTGATACAATTAGAATTAGTAAAAAAGTCGTTATGTTCGCCCTGGTTAATTCAAAATTAGTTAAATGGATGGGACCTTTATAAGAGGACTATGTTATTGCATTATATTGTAGTAGTTCATGTTCTAAAAGAAGAATATTCCAAATTACAGACACTCAGGTTGGAAAAAATAAACCAGTGAGCGGAGCAGTATAGTCGGACGGGACCGACCATATGATACCCTACACAACATCCATGAAAATCTAACTGTGCTTCTAAATTCTGAGATTGGGCAATATTTCGCGATATTTGCACACTTTTGACTGGCTAGAGGTCAGAAAATGTTACTAATAATCAGTATAGCCCCTCTATTTACTTGTCCAGATTCCCTTCACCGTAGGTTGTGTTGTGATGTTCGGCTTTCGACTCGAAAAGTACAAATATTTAAGTTTTCGGTCCACTTCATCCGAAAATTATTATCTGATCATCACCTAATATTTTATGCCTTGTCCTTGACTATAACTGGAACCTCATGGAACATTTCAAAGCGATCAGGCTATATATCCGCCCTCCAATGTGGTAATAGGTTACTAAATAATATATGAATACGTAAACACCTGTACATATTTAAGTGTAACTCCCGCATGCGAGTACCTACGACAATATGATTGGTATCAATTTAAAGGTCAAGCACTCCTCTCCGGTCTATGTCCTTCAGGAGTAAATATATACGCCATAAAATACAAATTTTGTAATTTTTCACACAAAAATCGGGGTCCATTTGACCCGCTAAATATGGACCGATCTTTATAAAAACAGGCATGCTTATTCTTTGTCCCGTCCCCCTTCTTCATGTGAAAATTCACGAAGTTCGGGGCATAATTGCGGCCTCCGGAGCGACCAGAAAATTGGACAAAAATAAAGTTTTTGGTCCATTTAATCCCCTAAATATTAACCGATCTTTATGAAAAACAATAGGGGTTTTCATTGGCCAGAAACCATCCTACATGCAAAATCTCGTGAAGATTGAAGTTTCCGAATATGCATATTGAAGTTTCCGATATGCAAAATTATAGCCACTTTGATCAGTTAATAACATAATACCACCGTAAATTAGGCGGGACCTTTATGTCCTGAAGCCGAAATACCAAATTGTAGCCACTTCAATGGGACTCTACTCTTTTATAGTAGCTATGTCAAATTATAGACGTATATCGATTATATTCTGTATATAACATGTCAGCCAGATAATGATAATTTTCGGTAGGAATATTTGGCATCCCATGAGAACCACAAAAAATCAAATCATAGACATATATCGATCATATTCTGTATATTACTATATACAGAAATATTGATAATTATTTTAATATGAACTATAGGACTTTATTTAACATGCTTCGAAATGTCCGATTTGGGCCAAATATGCGCCGTCTTTTGTATGATTTGTTGTCATTTTAAAGGTAACTTCATAATCCTTCCCTCATAGAAGTTCTGGTCTCTATTTGTAAAAAATCTAGTACTCGATTTGCACAATCCTCAATAGAGGGTTGGCGAGTCACTGTTGAAGTGTGTGGCCTAGCGTTGGTGGAACACGACACCTCGTCTGTTGATCAATTCTGGCCAATTGGTCAATTGCTATCTTCAAACGGTCCAGTTGTATAGATCAGGCAATATGGAAGCAACTCATAATAAATAATCCCCTTCCAGTCCCACCAAATAGATAGTAGAACCTTCCTGTCCGTCAGTTTGATGTGATTCACCGCTCTTTGACAACGATTGTTTCCAGTCACCATCCGTTTAACAAATGGGTCTATCTCATTCCGTTTGGCCTAGATTTCGCAGATGGAAATTCGGTCTATCCTATTTTTTTCTGTTAATTGTGGCACCAAAACATCGACATAGAATTTTTTTCTGATCAAGAATATATACTTCTTGGGTTCACAGATCCGCTGCTGCAAACGGAATGACAAATTCAATATAGACTGAATGATGTAATAATCCTGCAACTGCAAAATATTGTGCTTTAAGAAGCGATTATGGTTCTGATAATCACCCATCTAAGCAATTAATTGGCAAAATAGTGAAGAAATTTGAATATACTGGAGGGGTAAAAAACATTGTAAGGCCCATGCATCCTCGTTTCTCTTATTTCGCTGCTGTACGTGAAAGTGATGCCGAAGACCCGAATGTGTCGATACCTCGTCGTTTTCAAGAATTAGGACTGTCTTACGGCGCATTTGAGGTATTTTGCATTTAAATCTACGCCTACATCCACCATTTACAACGCCGTAGATACATTGAGTGGGTGATTGGCAGACGATAGACGGCGATTTTCCAAACAACATTTTCTTAAGTGATGAAGCATTTTTAGAAGAATGGGACATGGCGAATTCGAGCGAATATGGCTTTATTGCAAGAGACATTTCCTGGCCGCATACATTCGCATCGTGACGATATAAACTGGCCCCCAAGATTATGTGATTTGGCGCCTTTAGACATTTTTATATGAGACTACACGAAATAACGTATTTATTCAGATAAACCTTAAACTCTTGGCTGAGATACCTTCCTCGACCAAAAATTGGTCGAAATTACTTCAAAAGAATCAATACTTGCAACAGTTCGAGTGGAGGCCATATAAAAAATGCCGTGTTTCGGACACAATTGCAACGTTCAAATTGTATCCTAAAGCCAGTAAGGAAAGTAGTAAAGTCGGACGGGGCCGACTATATGATACCCTTCACCACTTTGGGTATATTCAACAGATGAATCCTAACAGACGTCACATTTTTAAAGGACCAGCAAAATTGAATTGGATCCATAAACATGCCATTCTGCAACCTATCCTATTTTTTTCATTTGGTCAGATATAGAAACTATATATGTGGGAGCTATATCTAAATCTGAACCGATTTTCACCAAACACAGCACACATCATTCTGCACTTAATACAGAACGCTCTGCCAAATTTCGTGCAAATCGAATGATATACAGGGACTTTGGTGCACAATTTACGTAAAATCGGACGAAACTATATATGGGAGCTATATCTAAATCTGAACCGATTTTCACCAAGCTCAGCACACATCATTCTGCACTTAATACAGAACACTCTGCCAAATTTCGTCCAAAACGAGTGATATATAGGGACTTTGGTGCACCATTTACGTAAAATCGGACGAAACTATATATGGGAGCTATATCTAACTCTGAACCGATTTTCACGAAACTTAGTACACATCATTCTAGACTTAATTGAATACGATATGCTAATTTCGTGCCAATCGAAAGATATATATGGACTTTGGTGGACCATTTACATTAAATCGGACGAAAATATATATGTGAGCTATATATAAATCTGAACCGATTTTCATGAAACTCAGCACACATCATTCTAGGCCTAGTTCAGTACGCTGTGCCAAATTTCGTGTAAATCGAAATATATATAGAGACTTTGGTGCACCATTTAGATTAAATCGGACGAAAATATATATGGCAGCTATATCCAAATCTGAACCGATTTTTCCACATTTCAATAGGGTTCGTCCTTGGGCCAAATAAGTGACCTGTGCCAAATTTCATTCAAATCGGATCATAAATGCGACCTGTACTTTGTTTACAATTTAACATCTACAGACGGACAGACGGACTGACATGCATAAATCGACTCAGAAAGTGATTCTATGCATATTCTCAAAAGGAACCATGTGTCTATCTCGTTTCCTTTTGCCTGTTACAAACATATGCACAAAGACATAATACCCTGCACCACAGTGTTGTGAAGGGTATAAAAAGACAGTCATGAAAAAAATATTTTATATGTGTTTCATTTTCGTTTACTTTTGAAGTCACGAAATGAATAACCCTGCGGGTTAACAACATTACATTCCACTTTGTTGCAATATCGTCATACTGAAAATAGTAAAATAGTTTTATTCAAAATTTGTAGGGCTATTCTGTAACTTTTTAACAACCTTTGATATTGGGCCCCCTGGTGATTACATTTGTCATGTTAAAAATCATGTTAAACTTTTTTCTTTAAACAAGGTATGTGGCTAGACTAAATTAAGTACGCCCTAAGGTATGCTGTAAAATATTGGTATTCATATAAAACCACACAAGTCAATCAAGTCAACCGTAAAACAACAAAACCAGCACGATATAATTAATGCGAATTCACAAACAGTTTCGATTTATACAAACGAAAACCGGCAACAACAACAACTAAGCAAACAAATAGCACGATACACGACCTTGTGACGTCATTTTCGTTTTTTCAACGGAATCACTTCAAACAAAACAGCACAAAGTCCACGGTTCAGGCATGTGGATATGTATGTATGTAGGTTGATGTGTTTTAAGAGCATCATATGCAGCAAGCCCTCATTGGGGAGAACCTGTTGAATCATCATCATCTCTCACTAACAGACTAACACGTCACACTCCAATCGACACTCTTTTGCCGGTGGGAATTTTTTCGTTTTCAATGAATTTTGCCATTTGGATTGATGCTGTTTCTTGTTATTGCTGAGCGAGCGATGCTGTTGTTGTTGTTATTGCCGTACCACATTGCAGTGTTATTTTTGTTGTTTTATTTGAGTGTGGCTGTTGTTTTGTTGTTGTTTTTTTTTTTTTTTGGTGGCGGCTACATGTATAAAATTTCACAAAACCTGCAAATACTCATGAGTATGAGTAATTGGCATTGCTTGCAAGTAAAAAGGAAAAAAAACACAAAAATACTACGAGATTTGGACAGACAAAAAATAACGACATTATGAATGAACCAAACACTCGCTGTGTGTTGTTATTGTTGTCTTTGGTTTGTGTTTTTTGTGAATGGGGAAATGGACTACATTACCGCCTCTACATTCCAGTGAAATGTATCATGGGGCTGCATTGTGACCAGAAAGGAGACAAATCAATGTCTCGGTCGGTTGGCTGGTTGGTTAATATACCTTCTTGCACGCAATTGATGAAATTTAAACCACAAAACCTGGTAAATTTTTGTTTCATCAAAACAAACAAATTCGGCTAATTATGTAAATTAGTCAAAATGAAATATTGATGCCGGTAAAACGGAGAATGAATAATTTTGTTTCAGTTGTTGACTTAGCAACGCCGAAAAATACCAATAAAATTCGTAATCATCAACGAAATTATTTAAGCTGGCGCCGCCAACTTTTATATTTCATCAAAATGTTGGTGATTCTTTTGATAGATATTTCATAATAAAAAATACCAAACCAAAATAGAACGATTTAATGTATACAAATACCTATGATTGGAATGCAGGGCAGGTGATTTGAATGTGTGAATGCCGTAACATTAAAAACTACTAAGGAATATGTTTAATTGTGCTATTTTTCTATACCCTCTTAGAAAAATATTTTACAATTAATTTTAACTACAAATGATAATCAAAAAATCTAAAGTTTCTAGTTGTTTCATATTAAAATCCTTTTAAGATGTTATTTGATATAAAAGGTTATTAAAAGTTAAGGTATGATAAATAAATAAAATTATAAATATACCTCATTAACGAATTTTCTGATCGAAGTGGCAATAATTTGGCATATCGGAGTCTTGGTGAATAAAAAACTTATTTCCAGAAATTATTTATTATTGGCTAAAATTTTAGAACAGCACTGTAGTTCCTACCCCAGTTTTCTAACCTGGGTGTCTGTAATTTGGAACATCATTTTCAGATCATGAACACGGTACTACCACGTAATGCAATAATATAGTTTCAATAAAAATATTAAAAGTACGATTGAAGGAATTTTGAATCTACACTAACGGTCTGTTCCTGTACTGCAAGAATCTACTACTATTTACTACGATAACAAATTTACATTTATGATATGGAACAGGCCGTATGTGTTGGATAGTATAAAATGTTCGAACCGGTCGAATTTAATTATGATATTCATTAAATTATTTACTTAGCGTTGCATAAGCCGAGCTTAAAAAATAACAGATTTGGCGCAGAGTGAAAATCTGGTCAATGGTGGATTTGCCAGGTCTGAAGCCGCCTTGATATGGTCCAATAATATCATTGACCATTGGCTACAGACTTTCACTCAGCACCCTGGATAACACTTAATATGCGATGTAACTTTGGAAAATTTAAAAGAGAAGAAAAATAATTTACAAACAATTTTTGATTGTTTTGTTGTTGTTTACTTATTCCTTTATAGTTGGCATATATCGTCTTGTACTAATCAGCTGGTGCATGACCAGCATCTGACCACCGGTCTTGAATAGTTTGGCTGGTAATCCATCGGCACCTGCTGTTTTATTATTCTTAATTGATCGATTTATTGCTATTCTGACCTCATCTTGGCTAGGTGTTATACACTCTATACCGTCATCTCTTATTGTTCTGGGATATCTTCTTCACCGCTACTATTTGATACCAGAAGCTTTTCAAAATGTCCCTTCCAGATCTTCTGCGTTGTTCACATTAGTAGCGTTACGACACTCCTGATAGTAGCACGGGTTTCTGCTAAAACACTGGATGAATGCCTTCCGTCTTGTTCGATTTGATTTCTCGTTGTTCGATCGGTAGAAATCCAGGTGACCTTGTGTATATCGAGATGCTTGAATCTGCTGCTGCTAACTACCATGTTTTTTGCTGCCGCGAAGTCAATCAACCCCATGCTGTTGTCTTATGTTTCTTCATGAAGTCTGAATTTTCCGACGGTGGGGCCAAAAATATTTTCCCTTCCGATTGTTGCATTAAAATCTCCTAGCAGACTTTTAATGTCACGGATTGGGCCACGGTCATATACTGTTTCTAGCCGCTCGTAAAATATGTCTTTGGACTGTTCATCGTTGTCTTCGGTCGGAGCATGGGCGCAAATGAGACTGATGTAGAAGATCATCGCTTTTAGACGGATAATAGCAATTCGCTCGTCTAGTGGACTGAATCTGGAGACGAGGTATTTTATTCTCTTGTTAACCATTAATCCGCAGCCGAAATTATGTCGTCTGATTTACTTACGGCGGTCCCTTTCCATCGCATTTCCTGTAGGGTAATAACATCGGCTTTGTACTTCATTATTCACCTTTGATATATACTATGGTATAATAATAGAAGGTTGTTGTACAAAAACGATACAACAACCACATGGAAATTTGTTATTGTAAGTTATACTAGTGTCAACGACATTTGACAGAAAAATGTAAACAAACAAATTAAATTTATTTTTAAAATGTAATATTTTCGAATCCTCAAAATAAAATTTGAAAAACTTGAATGAAAATCTATCAAATTTATATTTCTATCCCTTCCACATCTTTCCTATAATTAAGTCATTGCCACTTATATGTGTAACACGTATGAAAATGTAGGGAATTGCGAGTTATTCCACGAAGAAAAATTTGCTTCCTCAAACATTCCCAGTAGACAGATTGAGTAAATTGAATAGGGGAGCACGTTTAATAAAGAAAAATTTTCAAATTGTATGCGTTCCTAATTTTCCTGTTGGGTGATTTTTAAAAACATAATTTGTCAAATTCATATTGACACTAGTATTACGTTGAAATCAAATCAGCTGGGATTTGCTGTTACCTTTGATAATTGTACCATGTCAAAAAATATATGTAGGTATTTATTTAAAGAAAGTATACATTTTTAATTTTTGAAAAATATGCCATTCGGCATGCATACAATTTTATGGAGAATTTTAGCTTGATCAAAACTAAAGCACATTTTGATTTTTTTTCTTTTAAATAAGTAAACTTTGCTAGTAATCGTTGGATATACTATTCGTCGCATCCTGAACCTTTAGGAAGAGGAATCTGTTTTAATTTTTCTTCTGAATCAGTTTTGATTTTGCTATCTATGATACTCCAAAGGGTGAAATTTTCCATAGGGTGAAATTTTGATAATGTTGTTAGCAATTACAAAACCCTGATTTATGACTCCCACAATCAATTTTTTATATGTTTCGGTGTATGTTTGAGGTTATTGTCAAGCTGAAACATACAAAGCGTATTCCAGATAACGCTATAGATAAAATTTCATAGAATGAAAATAGTCCAATACCATTATTGACCCACCTCCGTGCTTCCTAGTACCCTTGCAATAACCTTTCATTTTTTTCCTTTTCACGGTTTTTAGTATTAAACTTTTATCCATCCGAGGGCATACTATAGTTTGGGGGGGAAAGAAATCCATTAGGTCGGTCGTCGGAAATGTCGATAAAATCGGTGAAATGATCGAAGTTGACCCGCATGTTATCAGTCGTAACATCGCCCAGAACCTAAAAATCGACCATAAAACTGTTCTTCACCATTTACACAAAGCTGGATTCACAAAGAAGCTCGAAGTTTGGGCGCCACACCAATTAACAGAAAAAATAGGATGGATCGAATTTCCATCTGTGAAGCCTTGGCCAAACGGAATGAGATAGACCAATTTCATAAACAGATGGTGATTGGAGATGAGAAATTGATCACATACGATAACCCTTTGGAAAAACGATCTTGGTCAAAGAGCGGTGAAGCACCTCAAACGGTGGCCAAACCAGGACTAAGGTTTTGTTTCTTCTATATGGCCAAGTTGAGTTTCTTCTATATGGCCAAACGCTAAATTCTGATCTCTACTGTCAACGACTGGTAGAGATCAGAATATAATTGAAGATAGCAATTGACCAGGAACTGTCAGAATTGGCCAACAGGAGAGGTGTCGTGTTCCACCAGTATAACGCCAATTTTTTTGGTCTAACACATCTATAGTGACTCGCCTGATACTTCGATTATCATATTTTTATTGCATTGCAAAATTTTTTTAATGAGAAAAAATTGGTATCTAGGGAGGATTGTGAAAATCGACTACTATAGTTTTTTGCAAATGGAGAACAGGACTTCTATAAGAGAGGCATTATGAAGTGACCTTTAAAATGGCAACAAATCATACAACAAAACGGACATTCAAAGTATGTTAAATAAAGTCCTATAGTTCATATAAAAATAATGGATTTCTTTTTCCCAACCTAATATTTATTTTCAAGAATTCGATTTTCGTTTCAAATTAAATAAGTTGTAATTTTTTATTAAAAAAACGGACGTGGCCAAACATATAATTCCCTACACAACTGCCTCTGAACTTTAACTTTCTGAGGATCTGCATTCATTCTTTCCCGATATTTTGACATTTTTGATTAGGTAACCTGAGTGAAGATAAGATTAAAATGTTGTTACTTTTACACAAAAAGTCTTGATTCCTTTGACCCCCTAATAAAAAAATCATTATCAAAACCATTTTAATTAGTTGGCAAAATGATATTATTCTTATTATAATATTATCACCGTAAAATATAGGCATAATCCTTGACCATAACCATAACTTCATATAAAATTTCAAATCGACCAGCGCGAAATTTCTGCCCCCTAGGTCGTAATGGAAATTTTAACAAAGAGGTCTGGGTCCATTTCACACGCTAAACATTGACCGATTATACCGAAATGGTTTTTGCTTGTTTCATGGTCAGTTCGCCTTTTCTGTGTAAAATTTCGTTACTTTCGTTATTATTATTGTGCCCCCTAGAGTGTACAGAGAAACTGACAAAAATAAAGTTGTTTGGCTTTTATGCAAAATTTTGGGTCGATTTGTCCATGCATACTAATTATAATGGACAGACGGACGGACACTTGTGTCAAGATCGACTCAGCTAATCGAGGTATGACGATCGGTATACTAAGAGATCTTGTGCCAATGTTTCGGTGTTAAAAGCTCTTGGAGCTACAAAAGGGGCATACAAAGAAGTTTTAATTTAAAACGCTGATCTGTTCCCGTACTCAAAAACTGGTGAACCTTGTCAAATCTATAACAAAATCACTTTCGATTAATTTCCACTTACACCTTGTTAAATATACCTTGATAACAATAGTGATAATCGATAATAATTACATATGTTTTTTTTTTGTTTTCTTATAATTACAGGAGAACCCATCATCAACGACAAACGCAACAACAACAACAACTAAGGTAAGTCTATTTAAATGTTGACCAACACTATTTCTCTTCTGTTATTATCAGTTTCAATACAAAATCCACGGCCATGTGTTTATCACTCCTCTTCTCCTACTCTTAGTATGTATGTACGTAAATAGAAATACATGAAACTAGATTTAATTGACATTCTATTTTACTACGTCATTCGTTTATCACATTATGTTATTGTTTTTATTTTATTTTTTTTTTTTGTTAAATTGGTTGTTGACAACTGACTTGTTTTCATTATGCTTTGTTGTTGTTGTTGATTTTTTTTTCGTTTTTAATTTTTTTGTTGACTAATTTTAAAAAAATATATTACATTTATTTTTGATATTGCGTTAAGAACGGTTCTATCGGTTCAGACAATAAAAGAGTTAAAAATAGAAAACAGAAAATAAAAGAGTTAAAAATAAAATTTTTCAAGTGCCGATTATCGACTCAATGCGGATTCTGTTAATTTGTACACATTTGACAAATTCCAGTTTTTATGTTTTGACAAAGGAAAAAAATTGTGATTTGTATCCAAAATAAAAAAACGAAAACAAAAACAAAAACAAACGAAGCATCGAATGAAGCACACCACCATCAATTGGGCATTACTTGAACTTGAACAATTAAAACTAATCATTCAACAACAAAACGACGATCTTTTCCCCCTCGTCATGGCCGCCCATGAAAGACGCTTTACCTTATTTCATTTTTACCAATTATGGATCAAGACAATTCCATTCATCAAGTAAGTGTGCAGTCAATTTGTAGTTTGCTGTTATTTTTATAATTGAGCTCGAACAATTTCTATTGCTAAATCATTAAAAATATCTGCCAAAAAAAGACAAAAAAATATGTGTCACCCCACCATTCACCATTGAATTTCCAAGCGGAAGGAATCCCCTGTGCTTAGGGTTTTCCAAAAAAAAGCAACGATCATTGGAATGCCGCAGGCAATGCCATTGTTTACTTTTGTCATTATTAGTGTTACCATTATGAGAGTGGTCTGATATGTTTGGTTGCCAGTGGAGCATATCGAAATAAGTGTAAAACTTTTGTATATTTGTGGCTTATTTTATGAGAAAGGAAATAAATTGATATATTGGATATTTAAAACTGAATATACTAGGCCCAGTTATATACTAGAATTCAAATAACCACATTATTCGATTTTCGCATATTGATTTATTTTATATTCCACCAATTTTTAATGGTTTTTTATATTTAGAGTCAACTAACTAACTAGAACGAAAAGTCGAGAAAAGGTATTAATGTATTAATTATGTATTAATTAATGTATATTAATGGTCAAAGTGGAGTTAATCGAAGTGTGCTATGAACAGCTTATATATTATCCATTCTGTGGCACTTCAGTTGACATGGACGTTGGCGAATTCAAGTCTGGCTTTTTAATTTTTTTTTGTAATTTAAGGTTTGTTACTGGTCGTCGACTGAATAACCCGCCCTCTATAACTTTTCTGTGGATCGTTTTTTCTCTAATTTTAAAATGTAGGCGCTTTCGAAAGCAGTGGAATGATTTTAGATTGTCTTTTAAATTAATAACTCTTTAAATCGCAATGTTTCGCGTGGCTTTCCCAATATGAGTTGGAGATTGGCGAACATTGCCGACTGTTCGCCAACCTTGTTAATTAGCCTAGAAATTATTGATCTATTAATGGAATATTTTGCATTATTTGAAATTTTTGGCACGTTTTCCATCCGAATTGGCTCGTAATTAATATTTTTCAGTGTGTGTGCCAAATTTTCCTACCAAAAACTGATTATTATCGGCGCACGTTTTGATATAGATTTGACTGTAATTGACTGTATTATATCCAAATTGGCTATAATTTAGTATTTTTAACTCTTATTGGGTAAAAAAAAATATTGGTCTCGGTCCACATATTAAGATAGCCCGGTATTTTGGTGAGATCGGGCACGTTATTCAACTAAATAGGCTTTGATTTAGTATTTTGAATTCTCATTTTTTCATACCAAATAAATATCGGCCTTCCAAATTTCATCTATTTGAGTAGTTTGGGTACGTTTTCTAACCAAATCAGCTATAGTTTAGTATTTATTTCATATATTGGAGATTATGGATGCGATTATTAAACGAATTGGTTCTACGAATTTTATTCTCATCTTCCTATATATCCTTTGTGTTCTGAAACTATATTTTTCGCAAGAACCCGAAATGTCAAATTACAACCACTTCCGTGGGAAATTGCGGTCAGGAACGAAAAAATACAGGACATTAAGCGGATCCATTGTATGGATGCTTAAAACACATGGAACTATATACAAAAAAAAAAAAAAAATAAATAAACGGGAAAGAATTATTATATTTACCATAAATCTGAAATTACAGCCACTGCTGTGAGAAATTCCGGTCAACACCTTACAGACATATATATTTCTTACTTTCCAACGGCAAAATTTCGAAAATGTATGGCTTTTTTATGTATGACTATCAAAATGTGGGCCTATATCCAACATTTTCTGCTGAGATTCATCCGAAATACCAGTAAACACCTTTTTTTGGTAAACACAGTATGTCTAACAAACATACGTTAAAAACAAATATGAAAATTGTTGATCACAATTTTTTCTTGATGTGTGAGAATAAAAAGAAATCATGCCGTGGGGGAAGTGCGGCCCCATAATTTCACCAGCCAATAAACCGCACCAAACTGTGACTTTTTTCTGGCTGAAATCGGACAAATTTGAAACTTTTTCTTCAAAATCTACAATTCTGCTTATCAACTGAACAAAATTTTTTTTATAAAAAGTGGGCATTTTTTTCTTTATGTGAGGAAATAAAAGAAACTCAGTGGTATTCAAATCTGGACTGTACGGTGAATGTTCAATAAATTACACCTTTTGGCCCATCAAAAAGGCAATACATGACCAGATTTGCGGAAGAAGTAGACGACCATTTTCTTTGAAATGCTTCTTCCACTACATAATTTTCGTTGGCCTAGCCACCGTAGTCGCTGCAGCTCGATACCTGTCTGTACATCGTTCGGAAAATTTTTCTCTTAAACACTCCAAAAGCTGTCTCAACTACTTGCGCATGTACCCATGCTTCTGATCCATACAACAACACGGGTAGTATCAGTGTCTTGTAGAGTGTGAGTTTGGTCTGGCGATAGGTGGTCTTGTTTCTGAATTGCTTACTTATACCATAGCAGCATCTGTTAGCCAACACCATTCTTCTCCGAATTTCAAATCTGATGTCATTAGATTTATTAATGGCGGTACCGAGGTATATAAAATCATTGACTACCTCAAAGCACTAGTTTTCAAGATCCACAGTTAGTCCGAGTCCACGGTACGTTTTGCGCGTTGATACCATCAGATTGGTCTTCTCGCCATTTACTGCCATACCCAATTTGGCAGCCTTCTTCTAAATTCCTTCAAAGGTGGCTGTAACCGTTCGCAATGTTCGACTTATTATGTCGATGTCATCGGCGTAGGCGACTAACATGTGTTGTTTGGTCCACAGAATGCCATTTGTCTTCACCTTTGCCTCTCGTATGACCTTTTTCGCCAGAATTCTAGTTTGGTATTAAGGGATCCAAGATTTCCAACATTAACTGCTCCCAGTTAAAGTTATCCTGCATAGACGTATTAATTTTGCAGGAATGCCGAACGTAGACATGGCTGTAAACACCTCTGAACGGATTGGCCTGTCGAATGCGGCTTTATAGTCAATGCATAAGTCAATTTTCAATGTGTTTTTCGTGGATGTTACAAGGTGTTAAAAGTGGATGTGAACAAAGAGAAAATTCATTACAGTTCACAGTTTTTCTTTGACAAAGGCAACATTTTTAATGATAAAAAATTGGTATCTAGGGAGGATTGTGAAAATCGACTACTAGAGTTTTTTTTGCATATAGAGAGCAGGACTTATATGAAACCGTGCATATTTGGCCAAAATCGGACATTCCGAAGCATGTTAAATAAAGTCCTATAGTTCACATAAAAATAATGTATTTTTTCCCCAACCAAGTGTATATATACCACTAGTGTATATATAGAAGTCTTGGTACCTCAACATTATGGCAGTGCATAACATAATCGATATTTCCTTATATACTCTAAAATATTTTTATGATAACAGTTCTTAGTCTCTTATATATTTTTTATCATCGAATTCCGACCTTTCTTACAATTTTCTTTATTAAGTCCTAAGGACAGACACTATATAACTGATAACCATATTTTAGTCATTACTCAAGTTTCGACGCAATGAACTTCTTGATAAGAAAATATCTCAAAAGGGGCAGACATATGTAGATCGACTCAAGACATTACGATTGACATGTTTAAAATACACATGCGTCGCTTGATCCATATAACAAAATATACTAATCTCCCACGTAATTAAATTTTTGACAAGTGAATATAAATACTTTACCACACTTATCAGACTGCCATTGATATGATAATGACCGACAAACTTCATCACCAATTTTATTTGACGTCACTAGTTGTTTATTTATTTTAATTTTTTTGGCACAATTGTACCAAAATTTTTTATTTTGTTTTGATTAGTCATAGTGTCAACAAACCACGGTTCCGCATTTAAAGTTAGTCAAATCGTGTTCCAAATCTGACATGAGATACATGTGTATGATTTAAACACATACACATACCTTCCTATTCACCTGGCTGTTAAACAGCTTCGTGAAGTTGGCAATGGTGTTAGATATTTATCACTCGTCCATTCATGAAACTGACTAAACGAATGATGTGTTAATCAATAACAAATAGAGGAAATTTTTTTATAAAATTTAATTTGTTGTTGATTTGATTTTTTTTATGAAATTAAATAATTTGTTGTTGATGTATTTGTTATATTTTGTACAAGCATTTAACTTAAAATATAAACATTGTATTTGAATCATTTTTAATGGATTTATTTGAAAATTCCCATACAAAAATTACCAATGACAACAAATAGTGTTTTAATGATTAATAAAGGAATCAAATAGAAATATTCCATATCAAATATATTTTATTTCGAAAACAACAACATTAAATAATACTTCTATGAAATAGTGAATTTCAATTTTCCAGACGACATGTCGCCGCATGTAATTTATTAACCAGAACCAGTTGCACGTGAAATTCAATAGGTTAGCAGTAGAGGTGTGTGGTGTATCTCCCATTAATTAAAAGTGTTAACTAGTTTTTAACAGCAAAAATACTTCATAAATGCATCACAATTATTACTCGGCAAACAATGTGGAAAATATAATAAATTTCATCAACATTTCAGTACTTAAGTCATATAATAAAAATTAACATTTTCTTTGAGTTATTATTTCATGATGTTAAGCAAACGTTTATACCACCTCTCTTCGGTACTTTACCTTAACACAGGAAATCTTTGTGGGAGGTGTGAATTTTCTGCCAAATGGCACACTTCTTATCTTATACAGTATCATTTTACACACAAATATAGGTGATCTAATGGAGTTCAACTGAACCGAATTTTTTACTCTCTCGACATTGATGTGCACTCAAAATTCCTTAAGTAGGAAGTGACTTTTTCATAGGGTGTTAGTTCCTTATTGTTACATAATTAGAAAATTAACTTTAACATACCGAAAATTGAGTTGGGTCGTTTTAGAGAGCTACTAAGAAGTATTTTATTCAATTACCCTGTGCAACAAATTTAATTTTTTTGAAAATTATCGGGAAATTCGGAAAAAATTATAATAGAGGGGCTAAAAATAGAAGAGACAGCATTTTGAAAGTTTACGACGGGGGTTAACTTAAAAAGGCGTGGCAAAATTTACCATTTCCAAAACATTTGGATTAAGATTTCTCGAAATCCTTGCACTTTAGGTATATGATGTCGGCAATATTAATGATATAAATGTGTGGAAGAAACCAGAAGCTCTTGAAAACTCATTCAACGAGGTTATATTAGGTCAGAATATTCTACAAAAATTTTCGCAGACGAAAAATATATATGGGAGCTATACGTAATTTGAACCGATTTCACGAAATTCAGCACGCATCGTTCTAGGCTTAATACAATATGTTATGCCAAATTTCGTGGAAATCGACGGGGACTTTGGTGCGTCATTTACCTAAAATCGGACGAAAATATATATGGGAGCTACATCTAAATCTGAACCGATTTTCACGAAATTTAGCACACATCGTTCTAGGCTTAATGCAGTACGCTATGTCAAATTTCGTGCAAATCGAAGGATATATAGGGTCTTTGGTACATCATTTACATAAAATCGGACGAAAATATATATGGGAGCTATATATAAATCTGAACCGATTTTCACGAAATTTAACACATATCGTTCGATACTCAATTCAGTACGCTGTGCTAAATTTCGTGCAAATCGAAGGATATATAGGGACATTGGTGCACCATTTACATAAAATCGGAGGAAAATACATATGGGAGGTATATCTAATATAGGGGGTACGGTTATAGGGGGTACTGTTATAGGGGAGCTACACCAAAACGTGGACCGATATATCCCATTTGCAATACCAAACATCCTACGAGTAATAGCAACGTTTGTGCAACTTTTCATGGCACTATCTTAAGTATTGCTATCTCTATCGCGATTTCAACAAACGGACACACATACATCGACATAGAATTTTATTCTGATCAAGAATATATATATTTTGTGGGGTCTCAGGTGAATAATTTGGGTTGTTGCAAACGGAATGACGAATTTAATACACACTTTACCGTATGGTGGAGGGAATAAACACGTAGTAAGCTTAACTGGTGCTGGTGTGCATTCAAAATATATAGTCCGACAGCATATTTTTATATCCTCTGAGAAATCGAAATATAAAACTACAGACACTTATATTCAAAATTAGATTCATTATAAAGAACATGAACCTGGAACCTTTGGTGGTTCGATCAAAATAACGAAAATTTGGCAGTACCGTTAAAGGGAGTACACCAAAACGGGGCTGATACATTTCATTTTCAATACCAAACAACTTAAGAGTAGTTGAAGATGAAGATGCCTATCCCCTGTTTGGTAAAAATATATTTTGAGATATTTGTACCCTTCACCACACTGTGGTACAGGGTATTATGTCTGTGTGCAAATGTTTGTAACAGTCAATAGGAATCGAGATAGACCCAAGGTTCATTTTGAGAATATGCATAGAATCACTTTATGAGTCGATTTACGGATATCCGACTGTCCGTCCGTCCATGTATTTTTGTTAACAAAGTACAGGTCGCATTTATGATCCGATTTGGATGAAATTTGGCACAGTTCACTTATTTGGCCCAAGGACGAACCCTATTGAAATTGGAGAAAATCGGTTCAGATTTAGATATAGCTCCCATATATAGTTTCCTCCGATTTTTTTGGTGAATGATACACTAAACTCCCAATAGTTGTCCGATTGGGACAACATTTTGCACAGGTACTGATTTAGGTCCAGACTGATGTCTGCAAAGTTTAGTTAAAATCGGTTCAGATTTATATATAGCTCCCATATATAGTTTCGTCCGAGTTTTTGTGAATGATGCACCAAACTCCCAATATTGGTCTGATTGAGTAAAATTTTGCATAGCGAATGCTATTGAGAAAAAATGATGCGTGATAAGGTTTGTTGAAATCGGTTCAGATTTTGATATAGGTCTTATATATATTTTCGTTCGATTTTATGTAAATGGTGGTTACACGAAATTTGGCAATGGGTATTAAATTGGAAATAGTGATAACAAAAAACAAATCTCAATTAGGCCCATGTGTTTATATAGCTCCCATACATAATTTGACTCGATTTCATACAAATGGTACGCCAAAGAATCCAAGTCTGTCCGTTTGACATGCAATTTTTCACCGATTTCAGAATGGTATGTGTATGGGTTTTTTTTTAATTGGTTCAAATATTTATCTAGATAACACATTTATTTTCGCCCGATTTTATCTCAATTGTCCTCCAAAGATTCTATGATCGTTCTATCTACAGCATATTGTAGATATTAACATGTCTTGCATGTACCCAAAGTGGTGAAGGTTATCATACAGTCGGCCCCGTCCGAATTTTGAACTTTCCTTACTGGTTAAAAATTTGAGTTTGATTTGTTTCAAAAATATTTGTAAGTGGTATTAATTTTGTTTATGACTTTGTGCCCTTAAACATGATAGGGCAATATATTTTGCCAACTTTCTAGAAAGCCAAGATATGTATAAATTAATTGTTATAGTGAGGACGGATATTTATAATTATCGGAAATGCCATTGGGGACCTTAAAAATATTTTGAATAATCTACGAGCATTATATAACCATTAAAATATCCAATTAAAAATCGTCTGCCTTTGAGGACCCTCAAAATTCCCCCTTTCTTGATTTCAATTTTTTATGAGTTTTACCTGGCAGGCAAATGGACGTGCATTCTATTGAATACTTTGAATTAAAAAATACATGAGAATTTCATGATCTTTATAATGCATTAAAAATCAACAAGTCTTTGGGGACCCTAAATTTTTTTTTCAAATACAAATCCACAATCCTTTTAGAGCCTTAAGACTTTTTTGCAAATAATCTGCAATGCTTTCAAAAATGCATAAATTGGAACATAAACGTACAAAAAATAAAATATAGGTCATGATCGATTAGAAAATATATCTGCTCGTGCGACGAACATACATGTGAGCAGTATATCGTCGGATTGAGCTTACTAACAACATCTGTTTTGCCAAATTGACATAATAATTGCCATGTGATGATTGAAACGTCAAACAATGATGCTAAATTGCATTATTCATCTCCAACACAATTTTCTCACTTTAATATTGACGTTACAAATTGTAATACATATTGTTGTCGGGGGACTCATATTTTTGTTGTTCGATGTTTGTAAACATTTCCAAAAACTCATAAAATCCCCACGGTAGTTTATTGGGTAAATTGTGGGTGTGCGCGCTAGCTGTACGTATAGTCAAGTGGTAGCATCATCGACTATTTATTTGCTATTTTTAAATCATTTCACCTCATCAATTTTTTGGCGAAATCGTAAAAGAAGAGTGACGTGACATGACGGACATGACGTATACGCGTATTTCTTGGATAAGTGTGCTAATTTGTGTTTAGATAGTTCACACAGCCATCCGTAGTCAATAGAGGCGAGTGAACCACACCAAACTATAATGATGTATGGGATATATTTATAACACACTACCCCCTTTAACAAGCCGTGTAGGAAACCCCATAAGAAGGCGTCATCGTTATTGTTTATGTTTGTTTGTTTACTCTACTCATTACACTGACCAGTTGATGATGTTGTTGTTGGTCTGGGGAGAGTAATCGTGGGTGTGAATAGCGAAATTGTGTGTGTGTGTGCGAGGATGATGGGTCCTCCCTGTTGAGGGGGTGTAGCTGAAGGTCGAAGAAAAAACGAAACTGTTGATGTCGCCTATATATTAATAATGTTGAGCTTTATTTTTGCCTATGTGCGAAACTTGTATTGAAGTGATGTGTTGGTGATGATGACGATGTTTGTTTGAAGATCATAAAAAAGGTGTAAATATAACGTCAAACAACAAATTATGAGTATTTACCATGCTAATTAGAATCTATGTCCATGAAATGGCAAATTATAAATGAAGTTATTTTTAGAATCATTTTCTAAAACTAGGTAAGTGGAATTTTTGTGAGGCGACCAAAAGGGAGAAGTGTGAAAGAGTGAGACGGTATAAGTAGTGGTCAACACCTGTTCTCTCTTGAAAAAATCTGTTTTTGATTGGATCGGCTAATTTGCAAGTGTTAGAACAAAATATAACCCGTTACTACCAGATAATATCAAGGGTAGTGTTGGTGGTGGTGTATATTAAATTTGCAACACTTTCAAATATTCATCAGAGATCCCCATATTCTTGGTCGGAATAAAATGTTATGTACATATTGTGATATCTGCCTGTTAAAATCACGATATAGCTCACAATATCTGCGATAGAGCTTCGGAAATTTGCACTCTAATTGCTTTTACTCGTAGGAAGTTTGGCATTGAAAATGAAATAAAGAGGTCTACGCTATGGTATGGACTCCATATAAAAGTACACCCTTACTACTTACCTAGATGGCTTGTGACAGAACTTTCGTTCCGTAAGCCGAGCTTAGAAAATATTTCCAGGCGCGTCGGTCTTTTGTGCAGGACATCCAAATTTACACCCAATATTTGATATTTTTGGACAACTTTTATAATAGAATTGTCTGAAATTTAGTATTTGAGTTTCTTAATTCCAATTTCCAATTTTGGTATTTTTGGTTCTCATTGGGTAAAAAATCATCATACAAAAATTATAAAATGTTCGTCCTGTTTTTAATCCAAATCGTAGTCCAAATTTTAACATTTCGGGGAGTTGGAAATAGTTTATCAATCAACTTGGCTGTCATTATTATTTCAGCGTTTACTCTTTTAGGCAATTTTGCTGCTCTTTACGATCATGTTTTGAGTTTCTTCGCCCTTGTCACCTTTCATACCTCCATCTGCTAGAACTGAAGTTGCTTTCAAAATTTGCATGTGTAAATCCCGAGGTGGAACATTTTCCTCCCAAAAATGTTCAATATTGACTCAAGTTTCGACAGTCAATATTTTGGATACATTTTTCGACCAAATTGGCTGTAGTTAGAAAATTAGAAAATTATTAATGTTGGCCCTCTTTAAAACGTATTCTCAACATAAAAAACGAAAATCCATTTATTCGGTATTAGGATAGATAGTGGTCCGAATCGATTTTAGGTATATTCTAAAATATATTTATTTATTACATATTTCCGAAACTTCATAAAAATCCTATAATCAAAATTTATTGAATATCTTTTCCTTAAGTAATGTTTTTTATAAATTATTTTTTTTTGTTATTACTCCCATATAATAGCAAACATGCAAATGACAATAACAACAACAAAACAGTGGCATTGCACACATTTTCATTAGCATTTTTTGCAACATTTTACGATTTAATAAGCAGCAACAAAAAAATGAAAAAAAGAGGAAGAGACAATCGAATAGGAAACGCACTCAGGTGTTTTATGCTTGACAGTGTTATTAACCCATTATCATTTGTAAAATGTTCGGAACAGTGATTTATTAGAGACTACGACAGGGATTTAGGAATAAATATAACTTCAATTCTTCTAATCCTAAGTACCATATTACAGAAACTTTAGTTGGAAAATGTGCCTTTATCGTCCGATTTCATGCTAGTGATTTGTCCGGTCCGAACCCGAAATTGTGTATGGAGTATTAAATGATCGGTCCGCCTGATTTAGGTTTCTTATACCTAATAATTTGCCATTCGTTTGCAATACCTCGAAATAATCATCGAAGACGCCATAAACTATATATATATATATATATACTTGATCACAAGGAAATTCGATGTGCCATTTCCGTCTATCACACAGACAGACGGAAATCACAAAAGAGATTGTAAAATTTAAGATAAGACAGTGCTCCGAAATTTTGCCCAGGTACGTTTTGGTATAACCGTAATTCCTTCATATCCATATACCTCCAATATTCGTCCGTCCGTCCGTCCCTCCGTCTGCTGTCCATGTTAAATTGTAAACAAGGTACAGGTCATATTTACGATTCGAAATTGATGGAATTTGGCATAGATCATTTATTTGGCCCAAGGACAAATCATCTTGAAATTGAGAAAAATCGGTTCCAATTTACATATATGGTTTCGTCCGATTTTAAGTAAGTACATATATTTTCGTCCGATTTTAAATAAATCATGCACCAAAGCCAAACAATATGACCGATTGCCACACTATTGGTCAAAACATATCGGTATGTTTAAGGTCCCAGCCTAACCTGTGTGTCTATTTATTTGTTTAATTTTCTACTGGAAACCCCGAATTAGGTATTTTGAATGTCCACTTAATGGTGAGGACTATAAACAACGTAATTGCTTGTTCCTTACTAAGGTGGAGTGCATTCTAATTTTCGGTATTTTAAAGCATTTATTCACATGTTAAAATCGAAGTGGCTTTAATTTAAAATTTCGTGAACTTAAAGGGCAAAAACATCTTTGCAGAAAATTGTCAAAATAGGTCCCTGTTTTGACATATCCTTCATATAAAAGTTCCGCAACATTTTTGAAGATTTTAGCTGCAGATTGTATAAAACCGAAAACCAATAATAACAACGTTCTGTATGATTGTAAATAATGTAAAAATATTAAAAAAATAGTTTAAACCAGTGAGCAGAGCAGTATAGTCGGACGGGGCCGACCATATGATACCCTACACGACTTCCACGAAAATCTAACTTTCTGTGGTTATATATTCTGAGCAGACTAGAGGTCAACAAATATTACTAATATTCAGTAAATCCCTTCTAATTACTTGTCCAGATTCTCTTCACGTTGGTTGTGTTGTGTTTCAATTGTGAACTATATATGGACTAGAAAAAAATCCTCATGGAAATTTTCAAAGCGATCCGCGCTGTATTTCCGCCTCCAGTGTGGTAATGTGTTACTAAATAATATCTGAGTACGTAAGCACCTGTAAATATTTAAATGTAACTCCCGCATCCGAGTACATACGACCATATAAATGGTATCAATTTAAAGGTCAACCACTCCTCTTGGATATACTATCAACTTCTCGGGTCTTTGTTCTTCGCTATAGAATACACATTTTGTAATTTTTCACACAAAAGTCAGGGTTCATTTGACCCGCTAAATATTGACCGATCTTTATCAAAACATGCATGCTTATTCTCTGGCTCGATCCCCTTCTCCATGCAAAACTTCATGGTGTTTGGGCCATAATTGCGGCCTCTGGAGCGACCAGAAAAACCGACAAAAATAAAGTTTTTGGTCCATTTCATCCCCTAAATATTAACCGATCTTTTCCAAAAATAGGGGTCTACCCATCCTACATGCACAATTTCGTGAAGATTGGTCCAAAACTGTGGCCTGTATCGTGTTTACAAATTATAATGGACAGACGGACGGACGGACACACATGTCTAAATCTACTCAGCTAGTCGAGATATGACGATCGGTATACTTAAAGGTGGGTCTAGGACCAATATTTCGCGGCGTTACAAACTTTTGGGGCTGCACAAAGCTATAATACCCTGACAACATAGTTGTGTAGGGTATAAAATATCTTTACACAATGAAAATTCTGTCAGAATGAGACCATTTTGACCGATTTTAGGCAATATATGTATATACATAATTTCAGTCTTTCTAGTGTTAAGAAAAACATAAAAATGCAATAGGGTGGATAGAAAATTAATCACATTATTTTTGAACATGTTTTGTAGAGTTATGGTCACAAATCTGATAACTGATTAAAATATATATATATATATATTTCAGTTCTTCGGTAGTGTTGGAGGTTTATTTGTGATACCATTTGTATTTTGTTTTTGCAAAATAGTCAGGCTGAATCCCAGTTTGTTGTTTTTATAAAAAACAACTATTTATTAGTGGGGAATGTATGGCATTGTTTGCCGAGGGATAAGGCAGGGAAGACTATAGTTTCGGATCACGCCACTGATCATCATCAGTTCCCTTAGTTTTTCGTTGGGATATTCTCCCCAGAAGCTATTGCTTCTATACAAAAAACCTTTCATACCCAAATGACTTTTGTAACAAAGCGAAGTACTTAGCAGACCAACGACATAAACTGCATGAGAATTTCGCTTCTTATCAAGTTTTGATATAAAAATAGCAAGAAATTGTTTCTGCATTAATGGAATACACCTATGATGGGATTAATGGCATACACCTATGGTGAAAAATTATGGGGAATCCGTTTATATGGGGCCAATATTAATAATAATTAGAACTCAAAATATCAAATTTGGTTCGCGCACAAAAATCCCGAAAATATCGAAGTAATGGGGGCTACCTTTTAAAAATATACCAACAGTGATCATATTTGGTATGAAGATTTGCTACCCAATAATAACTCATAGTACAAAATTACTGCCAATTTGGTTGAAGGTGAGACTAATATCTTACAAATTTATGACCAGCATGCTATTATAGTAAAAATCAATTTTAATGTTTACTCTTAAGTTGATGAACGGTCGCAAAATTGTGGATATAGAATATATCGAGGCGTCGATTGGTGCTATAACCATTAAAATATCCACTGACACTGCTTGGAGCAAGGTTCTGGATTTTTTTATATATAAAATCATATTTATGAGTTTTAAATATCAGATTTTGTATGATTATTTTAATAATACTAATAATTTTCACCATCATTATAATCACCGGTGCCATCTGTACCGGCATTTAATGTTAATATTTCGACACATGATAATGTAAAATTTTTCAAATATATTTACAAAAATATGATTTTGATTTTTTGTGAATGTTGTTTGTAAACTGCGACCCACAATGATATAAAATTTTACTGGTGTAAAGCTCAAAGTCTTCAGTTTTGAAATATATAACGTTTGATCGGCTCTACCTGAAATGGACTACTGGATCCTTGTCCCCTTCGAGAAAAAAGCGTTGTTTCTAAGTCAAAATTTGAATTTTTAAATTAAAGTCATGGCCTGACTGATTTAAGATATTTTCAAAGTCCAACAAAATTTTCCAATCGATTTGAATCATTGCATTCCCTGGCTATAAATTTTTTTAAGTATTTAAATATGTTCCCCTGTCCATTTGCGTACAACTTTACCACAAAGGGTTAATGCCACAATACGATTGATAGTACTCAATTAAAGTTGGAAGTTCTTTGACAATTTCAGTTTCGTGTTGATGATCGGTTAAGAAAGGTGTTTGCTTTGACTCGTTATAAACGAAAGAATTAACCATGGCATAAGCATGTAATAATAAGTGTCATTCGAAAAAAAAGAATAAAAAATGTGTATATGCAAAGGAAAAAAAATAAATAAAGAAATATGTTTATCCATAAAATACAGCTGGCCACAGTGATTTAAGAATTCCATGTGATACAGGTTACGTTTCTGCGTCATTTTTACATGCAACTAATCACGGAAAAGTATGTCTTTACACACGGATGATAATGTAATGTCATCATAACACTTTTCCCTTTCAAACATGCCACACTATACGCATATCTAACGATCAGAGTGTGGATACGATACCACCAACCGAGAATATTTGCCATCAAGCCATCCATGGATGGAGTTAAAACCAAAGAAATCCAGTGAATTGTAGAAAAAAAATAGCCAACGATATAGTAAAAAAAGAAAAAAAACGAAGAAGAAGCAGAAGTCTAAGAATTTATGAATGAATTACAACAAAAACACGCGAGTGTGTTCAATGCAAAAATTCTTAATGAACACATTGAATCAAATGCAGTATGCAGCTCTGCAAAAAAGTTAAAGAAAAAAACATAACGAAAAAAAGTGGCAAATAAAACGTCTGCTGTCGCAGCCGCTAAGGCGGCGGAGTTACTTCCGTTTTGTGTGTCTACTTCGCTTACAAAAAACAACAACACCGCCCGCACCAACCACATAACCTGTGCCTGCCGCTTACGCCAAACTAGCCAGCCACAAAAAAAACTAAGCAACTAAACACAGCCAGCCACAAAATTAATGAAAAATAAAACAAAATGTGGAAAAACAAAAAACAAAGCAAAACAAACAAATGTGGCAAAATAATATAAACGACTCAAAGTTGCATGAATGAATAATTTCCGCCACGACAATGTCTCAAGTCAAATAAAATCCAAATAAAACAGAAAAAAAATAAATAATAAAAACATCGCTTCGCTTCGCATCGAATCGAAAACGAAAACAAAAAGCTATAAAAAATCCAAACAACAAACTTTAAAATGTAAAACGTGAGAAGAAACGTGTGATCATAACACAGCTGCTCCAACAACATGAGGCACATACATAGCGGAGTGAGCGCGCATGCGCACGAGCCTCTTCCAAAAAGAAGAAAAAAAAAACAACACTGAATTAATTTGTTTGGTTTTTTTCTCACAAAATTTTGAAATTAATTAACATTTCTGTGTTTTTTTGATTTTGATATTGTGACGTCACTAAGCTGGTCTTGAATATATCTGTGTTTTTGGCTTTGAGATGTGGAACGGGTTTCAGCGTTTAACCTTTAATACGGTTATTGTACCACATACGAATTTGATTTGAATTTTGATACTGGTGTTTTGTTTTTTTTTTGTTTTTATAAAAACAAACAGAAAAAATTGAATTGATTTGTTTTGTTTTGTATTCAAATATCCGACTTTGTAAACAATAATGTTTGTTGTAATGAATATCAATAGCTTTAGCAAACCGCAAATTTTATTTATAGTTGTAGACAAATATTAATAAATAGTCGACATAGTAACAAACCATAATAAAAATTACTTTAAATTTGTTCACACCGAATAATACTGGTAAAATACTTTTAATTCTGGAAAAACTTCAAAGTATGTCATATCTGCAAATATTCTGACTATTTTAAATACCAGGATTTTTGTAAGCACAAAATGTAGAATTATTATCGAAACAGTTGCAATTGTGTCCAACATGGTCTCAATATTGCCCACAGTTTACAAATGGTTGGGGTTTTAGTATACCGATCGTCATATCTCCACAAGCTGAGTCGATCTAGACATGTGTGTCCGTCCGTCTGCCTATTATAATTTGTAAATATGATACAGGCCACAGATATGGACCAATATTCACGAAATTTTGCACGGATTAAATGGTCCAATTTTTTGTCAGATTAGCTGTTAGCCGCTTTAGAGGCCATTGTAATAAGCCGAACATCACAAATTTACACGGGCTATTTCATAAAAATCATTCAATATTTAGCGGGTCAAATGAACCAAGATTTGTATACCCTCGGCGTTATGACTAATGAGGATATATACACTTTGATACGGTGAAAATATACCTAATCGAAATATTAGTTTTAGACCACATGTTGCTTTGGATCAAAAATCAGAAAATTTGGAATCGATTTACAAAGGTTAGTCAGTCTGGCCGACTGGTGCACACGATATCTCTCGAACGGAATAATCGATTTCATCCAAACTATGCACATCTTAATAATTTTTCCAAACTTAGTTCAAGTTCGAAAATGGGGAATATCGGTCCATTCCTACTGGTACCACCCCACAAAATTATCAAAATTGTGCAAAAAGACCGGAACTTAGCGTTTGGCCATATGGAGCAATTCATAATAAATAAACTACTTCCAGTCCACCAAATGCATAGCAGAACCTTCCTGGCCGTTAGTCCTGGTTTGAAGTGCTTCACCGCTCTTTGACCACGATCGTCTTCGCACAGGATTATCGTATCTTATATATTTTTCATCAACAGTCACAATCCGTTTAAGAAATGGGTCTATCCGATTGGTCAAGGCTTCGCAGATGGAAATTCAATCCATCCTATTTTTTCTCTTAATTGGTGTGGCACACAAACATGGAGCTTCTTTTTGAATCCATCTTTGGGTAAATGGTTTAAAACAGTTTTATGGTAGATTTTTAGCTCCTGGGCGATATTACGACTGCTAACTTGCCGCTCAACTTCGATCGATATTTTCATAATGGATTTTTTTTTTGTAAAACATTTCGTCTTTTTAAATCGATCCCTTGTATATTCTTTCTTCCTTAATTTTTTGAACCGGTCTCCAATCATCACAAGATTTGATTTATCATCCTCACAATATTCTATATCTACCGCCAAACACTTAAAAAAATTGAGGAAAAATAATCGGGTTTCAAAATTTTATGACTTTTGACGGTTAGGCTGATTTTTTAGTTTTAGTCTATTCTAAGACTTAAAAAAAAATTATTAGTAAAAAAATTATGGCGAACATTTCTGTAGAATATTCTGAACATCTTTAACCCCGTTTTGAATGCGTTTTCAATCATTTCTGGAAAAGGGGACCGAAAAGATCCATTCAATTAGTCGATTGTGGGTTAAAGTATATTCCTCGATGTTTTTTCAGTAATAATAACGAGGACACTATATACCCAAAATGCAAGGATTTCGCTATAATTATTCGAAAATGATTCTTGAAAAGGGGGAATATTGCCCACCCCCACTTTTTAGGGTTTATAGCCCCACTTTCATAATCTGTTGGAATTTCGCTATAATTATTTTTTGTGTTGGACAGTGCTATTTTGGATTGCAGTGGTCTGCGGAATCACTGCATAGTAAATGTGTGGAACATTTTATTTTTTTGTAAAATTTTTAATATTTTAAAATTATAACAGTTGCAGACATTGCTGACCTATAGAGTTATTAGGAGAAGTTACCCTATAGACTCTATATCCGCCGATGTGTAGCATCTTCGGACTTATGAAAGGAAGAGAACCGGATAATCCATTGACACTTTCTGGGAAGATCTTATACTAAATTTGGATTTATAAATATTCAAAATTTTGACACATCTTGGCAAAGGTTCCAGCATCCCATATTAGAACAATATATTTTACATAAAATTTAAAAGTGTTGTCTGATCAGACCTAGTATATATGAAAAGGGTGTAATTTTACGAAATTGTGTATGGGAACTATATATATAAATATTTCTGAATTAAACTCCAATTCATTTGATAGTGGATTGGAAATTAGTAGTTCATTTGGTGATTCATTTGCATAAAATTTAATGAAAATTTACATGGAATTTATGTCTGACCAATTTCAATATGGTCCTTGAAATTGACTTTACTGTTAGTATGGTCTTCATTGAACTTTCCTTCTCTCGATGGGGGGAAATACCATAACCTTTAAAATTTCTCTTGAATTTCGGATGTGACAACCATCAGCAACCCTACTTCTCACTCTCTACAAACATGAAAACTTTTCATTGAAATATTTTTTTGGTATGAATTTATTTTAAATAACTACAAATCACCTACTTTTCCATTGAAACTTGTTTCAAGGTAATAAAACACACAAATAACAATCATTTGTTTCAGCTAAACGTCCCGTTTTGTTTAGTTTCACCAAGAAGTATTACAATAACGTCGATTGACAGCCTTTCCCACCGACTGGCTGGTTGGCTGGCTAACTGAATGAATGAGTCACCATTAGTAATGCATAACCAAATAATGTCACATATTACAAAATTAAAACGAAGAATCAAAAAACATTCCGACATGGGATTCCCGTACAAAGCCTTCTCTTAAGAGAAGCCAATATGGAAAGATTGAAAAAGAGATAAAATTTTCCAATAACTAAACTCGTTGTGACGTTTAACTTTACCTCGCAGACTAACAGCATAATTAAAAGAAATACAAATGTATTTAAGCGTTAGCGACATCATGGTAACCGGTTTGTAAAACAAAAAAAACTTTAAGGTGATCGTTCAATTCAGCCGCAGCACGTGATGTCGACAAGGTGTCTCATTTGAGTTTTAGCAATAAAAATATTTTAACTTTTAACAATGTGGAATTTTTTTTTTTCAATTCATTTCCATGTTGTTGGGTTTTTAAATATTTTGCAGTGTTTAGTAAAAAAATAAAAAAATATGATTAATACTTAATAGTTTGTCATTCTGAAAATGTTACAGTATTAAATTCTGTAAGTCACGGGATTATCACAGAATTATTTTATAGATTTGAAAGTGGAAAAATAAACTCATGCACAAACACAACAATTAATTTGTATACCCTTCACCACACTGTGGTATCCTGTACCACAGTCATGCCAACAAATAATTAGGTGCAGCCTGAACTTTTGTTAAAGCCGAGTTAAATAAGGATTTTATTTAGTATTTTATATTACAATCCGACCTTGTAATATCCTTAAACAGCCATAAAGTAAAGGCCCGAGATTATAACGTGGATGATACTAAATCGTACATTTGGGAAGACAATATCTTATATATATCTGATGTGTGTTTTGAAAATGTTGTGAATGATAAAAAAGTAATTTAGTAGTTACTAAAGGATATCAAATATTTATTATATTACAAAAATAAAACTACTATACTTAATTTAGCTTCATATAACGATTTTATAGTACAGAAAGTTAAATTTTTAGGGACTTTTGGTATGGTAGGTACCTGAAATATGGGCCAAAAACTAAATTACAACAGCTATTACTCTCTTCGCCCAAATTTGATGTAATTTGGACGAAAACATGAAAATTTTCATAGAATTTGGATGAATATAAACAATTTATAGGTCCAAAAAGCGGATTTTTCAAGACCCTTTGTATGGGAGGTATATCAAATCTTGGTCCGATCTACCCAGTTTTTGGTCCGTTGCTTTATAGGCATAAGTAAATATAAATTGCCAATTTTCACTGAATTTGGTTGAATATTAAAGATTATATAGCCCAAAATAGTAAAATTTTCAAGACCCTTTGTATGGGAGGTATATCAAATCTTAGTCCGATCTACCCAGTTTTTGGTCAGTTGCTTTATAGGCCTAGGGCGAACCCTATGGTGCACCAAACTCCCAATTATGGTTCGATTGAGACAAAATTTTGCAAATAGTACTGAATTAGGTCCGTATTGATGTATACGAAGTTTTGTGGTAATCGCTCCCATTTTATATTGTCCGATTTTACCTAAATGGTGAACCAAACTCCCAATGTTTGTCCGATTGAGACAAAATGTTGCACAGAGTACTGAATTAGTTCCTGATTGATGTATGATAAGTTTTGCTGGAATCGGTTCCGATTTAGATAAAGTTCCCATATATATATATATATATTTTCGTCCGATTTTATGTAAATTGTGCACCAAACTCCAAATCATGGTCCGATTGAGATAACATTTTGCACAGAGTACTGAATTCGGCTCTGATTGATGTATGCGATGTTTTGTTGGAATCGATTCCGATTTAGATATAGTTCCCATATATAGCTTCGTCCTACTTTATGTAAATGGTGCACCAAACTCCCAATGTTTGTCCGATTGAGACAAAATGTTGCACAGAGTACTGAATTAGGTCCCGATTGATGTATGAGAAGTTTTGTTGGAATCGGTTCGTCCGATTTTATGTGAATGGTGCACCATACTACCAATGTTTGTCAGATTGATGCAAAAGTTATCATAGCGTATTGAAATTATTGTATGTTGACTTCCGTGTAGTTTTGTGTGAATCGGTTCAGATTTAGATATAGCTCACATCTATAGTTTCGTCCGATTATATGTAAATGGAGAACCGAGGAGGCAATGATTGTTCTATATTCACGAAATTTAGCAGCGGGAGTGGAATTTAGTCTAGAATGTTTTGTGTTAAGGGTTTTTGAAATCAGTTCAGATGTATATATAGCTCCTAAATGTTCATCCGATCTTATGTAAACGGTGCTTCGAGGAGTCTATGTTTGTTTGTTAACAGATCAGATTTAGATGCAGATACTTTCCTTCGATTTCATCTAAATGGAGTACCAAATAACTGAATTATGCCCATTTTTGGACGAATTTGGCACAACGTACCAGATTGAAATCAGAATATCATTTATTGGATTTTGTAAAATATATTCAGTTATTCATATAATCGCTAAATATTTTCGTCTGAGTTCATGTAATTTTTGCAATAAAAATTTCTTCGATGGAGATAAACATTGGAAAGCGCACTGTGCTGCAGCATACCAAATGGTGGATGCCACTGTTGTTCAAATACGTCCAAATTTACATACGAGTATATCGCCCATACATAATTTTGCTCGATTTTATACAAATGGTACACCAAACAACCCAAATCCGCCCGATTGACATGTAATTTTTCATTTACACATTTACATTTGATTTTGTCCGATTCCATTTCAATGGTCCTCCCAAGATGCTATGCCTGTTCTATCTACACGATATTGTTTATATGCGTATCTCTTGTATGTACCCAAAGTAGTGAAGGGTGTCATATGAAGTGGTTTAATTTAAAGTAGTTACTTTTTCGGAATGAGAAAAGTATCATTGGAAACTTTTCTCATTTTTTATAAGAATTTTAGAAAATATCTGAAGAAATTCATTGAAATATTTCCTATACTATTTTATATATAAATTTGTATGTCTTTATATACATAAAAATCGTTGTTGACGTCATTTGATAGTCTACGCATGTTCCGTTAACTACCTACTCACAGACCTTCACGAATCCGTTTATATGTTTTCTAATTTGTGTTCACATTCTTTTTTTCCTGCAGAGCATAAATAGAAAAAGGTGTCATCACTATGATGATGACATGTGTATATACAAATAATAACAATCATAATTACAAAATTACTATAATTATCTCAAATATCTGTACTTCTTGGAAGGAAAGTAGGAAAAATACCAGAGCAGCAGCAGCATAATAATTTGCAAATATTTAATATCGAAAATATTATTTAGAAATTTTTCATATTCAAAATTTTACTACCATTAGTCTTTCGGCTACTAAAAAGCGATTTATCGAAATATTGGTTACAGATCCCAATTTCTTTGGACCTTACTGAAAATTTGAAGTCGGTTTCAAAATCTTTAAATAATTGTAATATGGAGCAAAATAAATATCCGGTTTGATACATCGTAATATTTTCAACAAGCCTAAAATAAATTCGATAGATGACTAACACTTCAATAAAATCATATATTAGGTTGGGGAAAAATAAATCCATTATTTTTATATTTATTTAACATGCATCGGAATGTTCGATTTGGGCCAAATATGAACCATTGTATGATTTGTTGCCATTTTAAAGGTAATATCATTATGCCTGTCTCATAAAAGTCCTGATCTCTGTTTGCAAAAAAACTCTCTAGATACCGATTTTTTATCATTAAAGAACATTTGCAATGTAAGAAAAAGATGATAATCTCTTGGCTGGCTTTAAACACCTCTGAGCGGTTAGGGCTGTCGATTGTGCATTTGTAGTCGATGAATAGGTGGAATAGGTGTCGATAAGTTTTTCATGGATATTTTCCAGGATTTGGCGCAGGGTCAAAATTTGGTCTATAGTGGATTTGACAGGCCTGAATCAGAATTGGTATAGTCCATTAATGCCATTGACCCTTGGTTTCAGTCGTTCACATAGCACGCTGGATATCACTTTATATCCGATGAGAAGAAGACTTATTCCTCTGTAGTTGGCACATATCGTCTTTTTTTCCAGTTTTGTGCTCGGAACCCAGGATGCTGAGGTTCCAATCATTGGTCACACGTTCCTTTAGCCAAATTGTACTAATCAGCTGGTGCATAATCTTGAGCAGCATGTGACCACCGGTCTTGAATAGTGCGGATGGTCTTGAATAATTCGACCTGCTGCTTTATTATTCTTCAGCCGACTGATTGCTATTCTGACCTCATCTTGGTTCAGTGGTATACACTCTATACTGTCATTTCAAATTTATTGTGGGGTATCTTCTTCACCGCTACTATTTGATACCCGAAGCTCTGCAAAATGCTCCTTACAGATCCTCGTCACACTATCTGATGTCAACAGAATTCCATCTTCATCTCTACAGAAGGATGTGCCTTCGGTTTGGTATTTTACTCGTTGGTAAAATTTCCGGACTTCGTTTAGATTTGCTCACGTTCACGTTTTTCTTGTTCTTTCTTCTTTTTCTTGGATGTCTATCCAAGTTTTAATATAGCCCCACATGAAGGTCTCCCGCCCTACTTTCGTTCTTATTAATTTTTTTAACCGAATTTTTCCATCGAAGTGGATGAGATGATAGCTATTTAAACATGGACCAATATTGAACCATTTCAGCATATGAGGTATTCCCAGAATTAGAAATCCCAAATTAAAGCTAATCTATATACATATACATATATATAAAAATGAATTGCTGTTCGTTAGTCTCGCTAAAACTCGAGAACGGCTGAACGGATTTTTCTTATCTTAGTCTTAAAATATTCGTAGAGCTTCAGGGAAGGTTTAAAAGGTGAGAAAAATTTAAAAATCGCGAAAAATTTGCAAAAAAGAAAAAATATTATGAAAAACAATATTTGAAAAAAAATATTCATTTGTCAAATATTGAAAATTTTCAAAATATTTTATTTTATTCAATTGGCATTGTAACGAAACTTTTTTTCTGAGAATGCAAAACAATAATTGAGATGAATTCGCGATCATTGTATGTACACGTTTTCCATAAAATTCACTTACATTTTGGAACAAATGCAAGGATGAAAATCTGAAGATTCAGAAAGAGTTCTGATTCTAAGACATGTGCCCTAGATTATTCTTCTTGAAAATAATAATAATAGGAACATAGGAACATGTTGTTATTGAAGTACCTAAAATGTACCATTATATGGTGGTTATATGCCTAATCGTTGGTCGATGTCTTTAATCGCATACGTGTATCACAGAGAAAGGTAAGTTCATATTGAAAGAGAACAACCATAAAAAGCATTTCTTATAACAAAGAGTCTCATGATGTTACCTCAATATGTCAACTACCGATATATTTAATACCATGAAAAATCGTTGTTAAGATCGAACTTTTGTACTTCCTAATATGTAGATTCCTTAAATCGGCCGGGACATTTATATGGGGACTATGTTACACAGTATGTGTAGTAGATTGGAAAACGGGGGGTAAGAACTTCAACATACTGAAAATTAAACGGGAAATATGTATGGCTCCTTTTTATTGCATTAAGCCAAATCCATGATCCATTCCGTCAAATTCTTTACAAAACCGAAAATGGTGCGGGACCCGTATGTAGGAGCTATACAAAACTTGGTCGTGAATAGAAATGTTTCCGCAAATGTGTTTTACCCTTTCAATATCACGGAATGATATATGATATGAATGATATACGATACTACAACGGGTATGGATATAAACTAATACCACATGAGAAAATACCGAACAATAAGAGTATATCATTATATGCATATCATTATATGGGGCTACCCGGACCAATTTGCACCAATATTGATAATTTTTTGTAAACAGGTTTTCTTCATCCAAAATAAAACATTACAGCACTTCGGCTGAAACACTCTCTAAAATACCGAACTCCTCAAAGTACCGAATATTGTGGGTACCTCAAAGGTTTAACCAATATTGACAATTTCAGTACGATCCATTCTACCAAATATACAACCAAACGTGCCCAAATCCCCCACATTTTCGAAAAAGGTGGATTACTATTACATGGGGGATGTTTGAAAGCTTGGGCGAACATAACATTGCAGCCAAATATCGAATATTAAGGGATGCCGCTAGATGGGGATTTCCGAATACTTGAGTCAATATGGAAAATTCTAATTAGGGAGAATTTCTGCCCAATAAGTATCCCTAATATTAGATTTGGGAAAAAGAAATCCATTATACCGGTGGAACGATCGAATTTTACAGGCATGTCGTAACATCATCCAGGAGCTAAAAATTAAACCATTCACACAAAGCTGGATTCAAAAAGAAGCTCAATGTTTGGGTGCCTCACCAATTAACAGAAAAAATGAAATGGATCGAATTTCCATCTGCGAAGTCTTGACCAAACGGAATGAGATACTCTTATTTTTAAAAACGGATGGTAACTGGATATGAGAAATGGATCACAATGCAAAAACGATCGTGGTCAAAGAGCGGTGAAGCACCTCAAACGGTGACCAAACCAGGACTAACGACCAGGAAGGTTCTGCTATGCATTTGGTGGGACTGGAATGGGATTATTTATTATGAGTTGCTTTCATATGGCCAAACGCTAAATTCTGATCTCTACTGCCAACAACTGTACCGTTTGAAGATAGCAATTGGCCAGAATTGGCCAACAGGGGAGGTGTCGTGTTTCACCAGTAGGCCTATTCTCTAGCTTTTAACAACATTCGATATTGTTTAAATTTCTTTTGTTATTGTAAAAACAATAAAACTAACAAATGAAATTGGTGTAAAATAGACAATATCGAATGTTATTAAAAAGTTACAGAATACAGTGGCAGGACAACGCTAGGCCATCTTATGAGTAGTACAAATGTATGTGCAAATATAAAATGTATATCTTAAAACGTGGAGGGAACAACAAAACTCACTCATAAACATCAAATTCAGTTTTGTAATGTTACCCTATGTGTGCTATGATAATTACCAAGATGTTACAAAAATATATACACTTCACCTTATGATGGAGGGTATAAAACCAACCGGGCCCGCTAGTTTTATATAAAGGAAAAAGTTCGACTAGAATCATGAATGTACCTTAAATATGAAACAGTTATCTTAGGTGAATATATCCCGCTTTCATATCATGTTAAGAAATAAATACATTTTTAAAACTCCAAAGTTCTCCTATATCATACCGTTTTATTTTAATCCAGAATCCAGATCATCCATTTAAAAAGAAACCAATATCGGTATTTTATTAGAATGACTGAATCGCTACGTAATCGATTAACGAAATTTACAAACATTTCCGAAAAAATAAATAAATAAAAAAGATCAACATCTTAAGTTACCCACTATGAACATGGCACACAGTTTTATTTTGATCCGGAATATGTATTTCTAATATTTAATTAATTTATTGAAACTATCTAGTTTTATTTGTGGAGATGATAAAAAATCATAAATTAATTTTTATAATTTAAATGGGGATTTCATAAAAAAGTCGCTTAACCTGAAAAGTGGCGCCCAACCTTCACGTTACTTTTACACCAACAAAACTACTTCTATTTACCAAGGACGTGTCGATTAAAAAATAAAAAAAAATATTTGTCTTTTAATAGAATCGTTTCGTAATCGATTTAAGAAATTTACAAAAATTTCCGAATTCCGTTTCCAGTGAAATATTCTACTTCCAAAAACAACAAAAAACATAATCTCAAGTTACCCACTAATTTATTTAAAAATAGACAAATTATAAACAAACAACGATAATATGTGTTAAATGCGCGGTTAAAAAGATAACTATGATGTTGTCGGTGTCGGCATACGCCTGTCAACAACATCATCATCGTCACCCATACTATGCATATGCAAATACTCAGTTCCATTCATTCATTCATAAAAATTATCTGTGTTGTGTTGTCGACGTCACAGAAACGCCTCAGTTTCCGTTTTGTGTATAAACGTAATCGGAGTTTCCTAAAACAACAACAACGACGACGACAACGCTGACAATTTTACCGGCCCCAAATATTTCATGTATCCGCTGATAGTAGTAGTGAACAACCAGATTGATCTTTCCACAATATTGTTGTCATCAAATCAAGTGAGAGAGTTGGGAGAGCCAACTAACTAACTCAGGCAGTCAGTCATTCACAATGATAATATTGTTTGTTATTGTTGTTTTTTATATTTTTTAACAACAATTGACTCTTTGATTACTCTCCGCAATGGTTCGGCCCAAGCTGAAACAGCAACAACAACACAACAACAAAACTACCGAAGCTTCTTAACAAGTTAACTGTTAGAGCAATCGTCAAGTACACGATAAATATCGGCAATATCATGTCGTGGCTGCCGTTATAATGTAAGACCAAGTCAATCTCAGAGTAAATAAATTATTGTTGGTATTGTTGTTGTTCATATTGATGAGTGTGAGTAAATTAATTTGTTAATCCCAAACATTCATTCATGTCTTGTCTGGCTGGTGTTCTCTATTATGATATTTGCTTCCGATGGTGTTGTATTGGGGAGAAGATTCGAATAGGTGCGTGTGAGAGTGTGTGGGTATGGGTATGTTGTGTGTGGGCCACATTTGAGGGTAATGAGTTAAAGCAACTAAACGATTGGCTATGAAGATGCTTTGCCTTCGCCTAACACACTCACACACCGACAATGAAAGCTTGTTCGGCGACACTTGTTCGGCGACGCTGTCGTGTGTTGTGTTTTTTGCCAACAAATTTCTCATTATCAAAGAGTTTTATAAGACAGGGTTAGTAACGTTTTAGTATTAATACCAAATCGGTTGTCAAACAATAAACACTTGATATCCTCAAGAAGAAGGAATACTATTTGAAAATTAAACTAAAAATTAAGCTAAAGCCAATTGGATAAAATTAATTTATTTAAGAAAAAACAAATTATTTATTGCCAATAAATCAGTATTGAAAAAAACCAATTGTTTTCTGAGAAAGATATAAAAAAATTGTGAAATTATTTTCAACTTCAAATCAGAGAAATTCAAGTAACGGTTACAAAAAAAAATCAAAACAAAATCAACTTTTGAATTAATAACATGACATTAAAAACTAACTGTTAAAAGTGAAAAATAAGGAATTAAAGCTGTTAAAAACAAAGTATTAAAAAAAAACAAAACATTTCCAAACCAACAACAAAAGTATTATCAAAAAACAACAACACAATGGATATACATTTACCGGAAATTGCATTAAAACAGCCAAAAGCAGATCCACGTACAGTGCTTTTGCGTAAAAGAAATTGTTTGGATTCTGCCAAGGATTCGCCGGCAGTCCAACAAGAACAACAAAGATCTCATCAATATTATAAAATGTCAAATAATAAAAATCGGCAAATATCTATAAAAAATACGCAGACTGGATGTGTGGATTGTGTTAGGATGTTGCACCAAAGTAGCCATCAGAAACAGCATCAGCAGCAACAACACCAGCCACAGCAGCAACAAAAACAGTTCCAACACAATTTATCTCAAACATCCAGCTTATCAACATCTGCTACAGTATTAAGAATAGAATCTCAAACGGCGAATAATATTGAAATTATCAATGCCACCGCCAATACCAATACCACCACCACTACAACTATGTCACATTCCAATATTTTAGTTAATTTATATGAATCCTGCCATTTAAAGAATTTTTTGTCATTGTGTTTTTTCAATGATTGCTTACAAAATTTGTACAAATTCCAAAAATCAAGTAAGTAAAAAAAACAACAATAATGAAATTATTGTAAAATTTATTTTAAAAAAGATCACACACATGTACAATGGTATAAATACAGAAAGAAATAATTTGAGATAAAATAAAAATATATATTTATAAATCTTAAGATATATAAATATCGTATTTTTATTTTAGTGCCAAAATTTCTTTTATATTATTTCAGAACTAGTCTTTTCAACATCTCAGAAGAATCCTTTAACATTTAGGAAACTACAAAAAAAATATTTTTATTATGCTGAAATTTTAGATTTTTTGTTGTTGTCGAATAAATCAGTAAATATCTCATTTGCTGATATAGAACTGACGTTTTTTAAATACAATATTTTCTATTTTTTTAGATAAATTACATAACATATATTGTTATAAAATATTATTTCTAGCTATTAATCATCAAATAAGCTGCCATGTAAAGCGTTAACAGAGTAATAAGTTTACAGTTTATAAAAATAAATTTAAACTCATTGAGCGGTAGATTCATTTCATACTGAAATAAATATTACGAAGATCAATATAAACAAAGTAATATATTTACAGCTGTTCGTAATTTATGTTTTTAATTGTAAAAAATCTCAAGGATTCCAATATATATATATATATCAGAAGGAAAAGGTTTAGAAATGAAATGTGATAATTTGCACCAAAGAATTGTTTACAACAATAACTCGAATTGAAAAAAATTCGAGTTAAAATTCATCGACAATAGATTTTAATATAAAATTCTAAATATCATTTGATATAGAATTTTAAAAATTCCAAATATTTCCATTTGTTAATAAAAATATTTCAAATCAGTTTATGATTTCTTAGAAATTGGCATTGATACCTTTTCTATTGACAAATAAATTTTATTTTGCAAATTACATTAAAATTAAATTTTAAATATATTACGAAGCTTCTCCGTAATATATCGAGAATTTTGAATTTTTTCGATTATTTCGTTGTGTTATGTTCGTGCGTTTTCTATTCCTGTTGCTGACAGAGTAGGTCATTTTGATTTTTTGACCAATATTTGCCTCTTTTTTTGTCTGAATTTTTTGACCTAAAACACTGTTTCAGAGGGTCATAACTCGAAATCAATTCAAAAATTCCCATTGAATATGAATGTTTTATCCACATTTTAATGTGTCTATAAATGAACACTACCTACAAGTTATAAGCAATTTGTGATAAATCAATCTCCGATTAATAGGGGTAGTAGTGACTAAAATCTATTTTCCCAAACTGATTTCAGCCAAAAAATCCATGTGGTTTTATAAAACCACACACATTTGGTCACAATGCGAATAGTCATGTTTTCGACAGCATACAATGAATTCTGAAATGTCTTTCAATTTGACTGTTACGTAACCCTTTATCATGTTGGCAATTGTAAATCATCAATTGTAATGGTCTTAATCGATGATGCATAAGCAATATAGGGAAATTTAAAAAATATATAAATCACTCATAAAAATTAGAAATTTACCAGAAATAGAAACCTAAAACATTATTAAAAAAAAATAAAATAAAATTAGAAATTAAACAACTTAAATAATATAGAAATATGGTAGATTTTTTTAGCGAATAAAATTCTAGAAAATAAAAACTGCAAAATTATTTCAATCCATGCTGAAATGCAGTTCAAAAAATTAATTTTTTACAATTACATATTTATATTTAATTTTTATAATCCACGAATAGACCTTAAACATACTTTTTTAATCCTTAAAAATATTTTTTAATCCATAAAAAAAATTTTTGAATCCTTAAAAAAAGATCATTTCGTCGTCAGAAAAAGATTTTTTAATAAATTTTCTTGAAAAATGCCGTAATTTATTTATATGTATACTTTTTATGACTTGCTCTTAAACAAATAATTTTGAAAAATGACGATTTTTATGCTTCGTCTTTAGAAACATATTAAAAAAAAACTTTAAATGCCTTTGAATTCTTTTTTCTAATTACCCTCGCTATTGTCTAGTTCACAAAAAATATTTTCAGAGAAAAGTCTAGTCTTCCAAAATTTATTTTTTATATTCAAGCTTATTTCTCTGAAAAATATTAACATAAAATCCACTATTAAAACTTGTATAGTTCTGAAAAAGTTAAGGTATGCACAGTTATGGCAAGTCTTCTAAAAAATACTCTTTTTTTAAATACTCTTCTAAGTCACTTCTAGTCGTGTCATTTTTAATCCATGTTTATGTCTAGAAAATTATATTTTAATTAATTTTTAAATGGTTTATTGAATTCTCCCATATGTCTATTCGATGAAAAAATTGAAAAATAAAAATGATTTAAAAATCCACGCTTATGTCTAGCTTTTGAAAAATATTAAAAAAAACTATCAGTCCTGCAAAAAAAAGAACTATAATATTCTTCCTTATGTCTAGAAAAAAAATTATTAAAAATCCACATTTATGTCTAGCTTCTCAAAAATTTTAAAAAACACATACTTACTTGTGGTCCTCCTGTCCTGCAAAAAATAATTTTTGTAATATCCACCCTTATATCTAGTCCTGTAATTTTTTCTCTGAGAGTGTAGTTAAAATATGTTTAAAAAATCCCCATTTTGCAAAAAATCTTAACCCACCCTTACATATATTCCAAATGTTTCACTTTTTAGATCTTTGCAAAGTCAATTGCTCAAAAAATATATATTTTTTTTTAAATTCCGAGTCTATGTCTACACTCCTAAAATTTTGGAAAAATATTTTTTTTTTTTTAATAAGGGAGTATTTTTTGTGTGTTATTTTAAAAAAGATCTCGCCGATATCTATTTTCTCAAAAATACAGTTTTTTAAATCCTTCAAAAAGTAGTTCAATGTATGTCGCTAAAAATATATATTTTTAAATTTTCCATTGATGTTTAGACATTGAAAAATATTTTTTAAAAGCCCACCCTTATGTTCGTCCTTTTTTTACAATATCAATAGATATCGGACTGATAGTCGCTGGAAAAAAATTTCAAAAAATCTACTTACAGACATTTCAGAAAAATATATTTTCCTCGGAATAAAGTCCTAACAAAATAATAACAAAATGTTTGTAAATCGACTCCAAATGCTCTGAAATGAATTTGGTCCAAAGAAACATGAGAGTCAAGAAACGACATTCCCACAATGATCGTATCAAAGTGTATATATCCATATTTTTTTAATCGAAAAATTAAGTAATTCATTGACCATATTTTGAAAAATCTCTACACACATAAAAGTAATTTTTCATCGCAAAATATAGGCTTCAAATTTTTTTTTTCGTATACATTTTTTTGTAAATATGTAGGTCACGTCACACATGTAAAAGAAATTCTAAATTAGAAATCCATAACAATATGTTTCTTTTTTCAATTATTCCTCCATTTTTTTAGTATGCCATGGAATATTCCATTTTCATCCTTTATTTTCTCATATCTGCTGATTCCTCCCACACTGTGCCAAAAGAAGAACTAAATCGCCAACACTTGTATGTAATTAAAGGAAATAAATATGAACAATTATTATATAGACACGAGAAGTGTGTAATAGATAGATGTCACGTACTTGTGTTGAAACGACACACTATTATAAATAAATGCATTCAAGCGTAATGGCCTGATGTGCGTGTGGGTTTTATTTAGCTGCTAATTAGTGAGCATAAAAATCAAAGATAGAACATGGTGTAGTTACTTTGGGGATAAGGTGATAGAATGAAAATAACCAGTTCACTGGGAAAGAAATGGCATGGGAAAATAATAACAATAATAAAGAATTATAAATATACGATAAGGGATAACAATTACATTATCTGAAATGTTATGATTTATAATCTATTAAAAAAAAATAATTTTTTGTAAATCCCCTTTTTTCGCCAATTTGCAAAAACTAAAAAAATCATCCACCCAAAATTATCTATGATTGCACTCCCTCAACATTGTGTCGTAATAAAAACAAATCATTGTTCTTACGTAGTATGTATGTTACCATGTCATCTGCTCACAACATGTATGACTGATAGATATATGGCCGGTATGCATATTTGAATTTTATTCCATACACACAGTCGACAAAAAAGACGAGAAATTAATCACTATTTATTATGTTTATTTTATGTCAGTGAGGAAACATGCTTCTTATATACAATTACGTACCTTGGGATAGGTTCTTTACCCAAACATTTTTATTTAGTTGTTGCTTCCTATAGATATAAAAATAAATATTAGATAATATATATATTTTATTTTCTTATCATTGGACAAACAATGAGTAAAGGCATGCTTTTTTTGATATTATTATTAAATTATCATATTTAGATAAAAAAAGGGGAGGGTAAAATATTTAAACAGTTTAGAAAAACATACTTTCTTATTATAAAAAAAAATTATATTTCAATTAGAAAAAAAAATAATAATGGACTATGATGTAACTTTCAAATAATATCTTCATTCAATAAAAACTTTTAGGTACTAATGAGGAAATTTTAATTTTATAGTGAACTCTCGATAATACGAACACTCAAAATGACATTAAGGTATTGAAAAAGCAGGGAATTAGCGGTCAATAAGCTGGTCTAATCGAAAATGTAAACAAATTCTAAAATATCGAGAGTTCACAGTATTGATAGGTTCGGCCGAGACGCACCTTTCACCATGAGATATGCATTACAAATACCTTGACCAGTCGAAGGTTTTAGCCCCTGAGAAAACAAAATAATGAATTACAGATATTAAGGTTTCAAAACTTCGGTTAGGACTTCAATATACCGAAAATATATCATAAGTTTGTTGTGTTCAGAGTTTGGAAAATTCGGTTAGGACCTTCAATATACGGAAAATATGTCATAATATTGTTGTGCCCAAAATTTTAATGAAAAATTAAAAATTAAAATACATATTTCTTCATACGCATAACCCAACTCCTCAGGTGGATTTTTTTCCCACAGCTGTATGAAAGTCTCAACTAATTAAAAATAATAATTGAATATCTAAAAGTCAATGTATTATGTGGGCTGAATTGTTTTGGATTTTTTTTATTGATTGTAATAAGTTAATAATGTCACTTAACTAGCAGAAGCTGGCTGTCAAAGATGTTGGCGTTTAACACCAACATTAGCGGACGGCAAATATAGAAATTAATGGCGATAATAGCAAAATTATTAAATATATTTGGGTACACTAGGGCGTATGATTATATATAATATGAATACACCCTATGGTACCATATGTGAGATATTTGAAAATATCGACAGCATTACATAGGGATTTGAATTCGACTAAAAAATTAAAAAAAAAAAATATCTACTTTGGTAGTCTCCAAAAATTAGGTTTTTAAAAAATCTACGACTCTGGTAGTCTCCAAAAAATAGAAATCTACGCCTTTGGTAGTCTCCAAAAAATAGAAAACAACGCCTTTGTTTGTCTCAAAAAAAAAAAAAAAATGTTTAAAAAATCAACGCCTTTGTTTGTCTCAAAAAAATATTTAAAAAATCAACGCTTTTGGTTGTCTCCAAAATTATTTTTTTTACGCTATATACGCCTTTGGTAGTCTGCAAAAAATATGTAATATGTTTAAAAAACGAAGCTTTTTAAAGTCTCCAAAAATATGTTTTAAAAAATCTACGCCATTGCTAGTCTCCAAAAAAATATATTTTAAAAAATCTACGCCATTGCTAGTCTCCAAAAAAATATATTTTAAAACATCTACGCCATTGCTAGTCTCCAAAAAATATATTTTAAAAAATCTACGCCTTATATTCTTCCAAAAATATTTTTTATAAAACCAAACGCATTATAATTTCCAAAAAATATTTTTTATAAAAATCTACGCCTTTGGTAGTCTCCAAAAATATATTTTTTTAAATCTACGCCCTTGTTATCCAATAAATATTAAAAAAAATCTATGTCTTTGGTAGTATTTGTATATTGCTTATCATTCTCTTATATTCTCACAAACAATTTTTTAAATATCGAACAAAATGTAGAAAGTTCTGGTAAATTCCAAAATCTCTGCTGAGTGACATTATTTTTCCTCATTTCTTTTATTTTATTCATTTTTTCCATTATAGATCCACCTAAAGACCTTTCTCTTCTGCACATGACAACTATTTTGGCGTCAACTTCATTTAATCTCGATATGGCATTACAAGGCCAGACACATGCATTTCTAAAAGATTAACTTGTTAATAATTACCAGACATGCGACCGATCGATCAGCATTTATTAGCCAGCATTCATGATCGCCAATAGATTTCACAGTTTTTTACTTATATATCTCCTTCCCTTGTTACAATTAAACAAACTATCTAATGCCCATTTGCCGGTGTAGATATTCGAAAAATGTAGACACAATCTCATTGATTTTTATAAAATATTCTCTCTCTCCGTTTTTTTTTTGTGATCTTCAAAACAATTTTCTTCATTGATGTCGAAGAAGACGAATAAAGAAATAAAAAAATCGAATACTGCGGTAGGTTTGGTATGCCTGATACATGTTGTTTCGATACATTGTATGTACGTAGGTATGGCGGTGTGTAGTTGTAATCCTTCATACATACACATATCTACGCCTAATCACATGTGGATATTTTTATATACTATTTGCTTTGATTTTCCATAGCATGTATGGTCGTTTCCACGCACAATTTTTGCACATTTTCGTGGGGCTTAATGAAGGACAATAAAATGTGTAGCTGTTTCATGTCATGCGTGTGTTGAAGTGTTGTGGGTGTAAATTGTTTATTACAGCAAATCATAAATGTGTGTATGAGTGGGGGTAATTTTCAAAGATAATTGGATGCTTATTATCACACTAAACTAATAAAGATGTGAAGATAAATTAATTAATTAAAAATAATATTTTTTTTTATTTTAAAGTACTTAATATAACATAACGTGTGATATGGAAATTGACCACAAATAAGATTTATATATAAAAACAATTTAAAAGAATATACAACATAAAGCCCTTTGGTAAAAAAATACTTAAAAATAATTTAAAAATTTAAAAATAATTTTTATAGAATCTACGCTTTGGTAGTATTCCAAAACTATTTTGTAAAATAATATATGTCTTTGATAGTCTCAAAAAAATATTTTTTTAACAAATCTTAACTTTTGGTTGTTTTCAAAAAGTTTTTTAAAAATATCTACGTCCCTGAAAAATATATATTAAAAACTAGGTCTTTGGTGTTTTGAAAAAATGTACACCTTTAGCGGTCTCTAAAAAGATATTGAAGAGCATTTTTCCATAACAATGCCGACTACTGTATAACTATTTCAGCAAATGGAAAACTCTGAAAATTAGTAATCACAGTTATAACCGCAAGATAACTAATTATGTATGAAAGCCGGCCGGTAAAAAAAATATATACAAGTCAAAAGCGAGATAAAAACTAATGAAAAGTACCGATGAAACGCCACCGAAGAAATAAACGAATGAATGAACTGGCAAACTGATTTAGTAGTTGACTCAAATTAAAAAATTCTTTAAATACGACATGTGCATTGAACGTTTTCAGACTAATTACCGCATTGTGTTTTTTATAAAAAAAACACACACACAAACTTGTTAACGCTCTGGATTGCACCAGAGAAGAGAGTTAAGATTTGCTCGTATCGCATTTAATGAATGAAAAAACACGAAATACATTCTCAATTTGCTGACAGTAAAACTTGTAGTTCAAGAAAATATTTATAACTGACCACACACAATTCCGGAATATAGTGGGGTAGGTCGATCGACCTCCCATAAAAATATCAGAAACGCTAAGCTAGCTGCACCACAACAACAATTAAGTAGTATACATTGAGACACGTACCACAACAACAAAACATTGATGGATTTTCGTATTGAGCTTTAGTTGAAGTGAATTGAAATACAGTGGTTTGATATATAAATACTGGACTGTGAAGAGGACTCTATATTGTAAAAAATATGGTTAGGGACTTTAAAAAAATTGTTGAAGGGAAAAAATTAAGAAAGACAAATATTATATTTATATTTATAGTTCAACCCCTACCTCTGTAAAATACGACTCAAACGAGATCGAACCTCATGTTAATGTTCAAACCATTTTATATGCATTTTAGTAGTTATTCCAAATAATTATTTTATAAATATATTTTTTTAAATTTGTATTCAGAAAAAAATTAAATTTTAATGTCAAAATTTCAGAGCGTTAACAATATTCTAATATTCTCATTATAATATATCATTATATATTATATTAAAATAAAACCTGTTGCAAATTTGTCTAATCCATTTCTCTCCCCGCCCGTCTTTTGTCTCTCTTTCCAGAATTATTACTCATCCTCATAATTATTTATTGTGCCATATCCTCCACATTTCTACCAAGCACACAAGCTATACCCGTACGGCGTACAACAACGTCTGGTCAGAGATTAATTTTACATTCGAACGTCTATCGTGAACGTTATCATCAAAATTTGCTGCAAGAACGGCGGCAACATCAACAGCACCAACAACAAGTATTACAAAAATTCCATCAATATCATCATCAACAGCGGCAGCTACAACATCAACAACAACAGCAGAAATCCAAACATCGCTACTCGTCACAACATTTCCAACAACGACAACAACAAGTCCAAAGACCCTCCACCTATTTAGCGCCCATATTAAGGAGATTCCATCATCACCAGTTGCAACATCATCACTTACATCAACGTGCTGCACCAACTGCCATTGCCCATTACAAAAAAATGAGTTATTGTGAGAATGATGCCACCTTCAATACGTTGTATTTGCAAATGAATGCATCGTTGCAGTATATCAAATCGATATGTGCAAAATATGTAAGTGAACGTTTTGATTTTTCGTTTTTTTATATTTATAAATTTAAAAATAAAAATGTATATTAATTTGAGACTTTTTTCCATTTATTTTAGTTACAAACCCGAGAAAATAAAACCATGGATGAAATGAAAGATACATGGAAATTACTTAATTTGGAAATACGAAATCCCAGACGCAAGGAGGTGTCATTTGATAATGAGGTGAGTTTTGAGAAATAAAATAAAAAATATATTATAAAAAATAAACACTTCTGAAGTTCTATAAACAAATTTATGGAACCACCAAACGTCCACACCTTTGGTGGTTCCTTAAAAAATATTTAATAGAAATGGTCACCAAAAATATTTAAAAAAAATCCATGTCTTCGGCAGTCCATGTATACTTATTTATATAAAATCTACGCTTTTCAAATTTTCAAATTAGTAGTCGTAATACAAATATTTTTGTCTTAAAATTATTATTAAAATATCTCCGAATTTGCTGGTCAATTTTTTTAAATATCTCCACATTTGGTGTCCCTAAAAATATTCTTAAAAAATCAACACCTTTGGTAGTCCCCAAAAAAATATATTTTTATACCCTTCACCACACTGTGGTACAGGGTATTATGTCTTTGTGCATATGTTTGTAACAGGCAAAGTTCCGTTTGAAAATATGCATAGAATCATTTTCTGAGCCGATTTATGCATGTCCGACCGTCCGTCTGTTTGTGTTAGATTGTAAACAAAGTACAGGTCGCATTTATAATCCGAATTGGATGAAATTTGGCACAGCTCATTTATTTGGTCCAAGGACGAACCCTATTGAGTATGGAAAAAATCGGTTTAGGTTTAGATATAGCTCCCATATATATTTTTGTCCGAATGGTACACCAAAGTCCCTATATATATATCTTTCGATTTGCACGAAATTTGGCATAGCCTACTGAATTGAGCCAAGAGTGATGTCTGCCAAGTTTCGTGAAAATCGGTCCAGATTTAGATATAACTCCCATATATATATATATATATATTCGTCCGACTCAATGGTGCACGAAAGTCCCTATATATATTTCTATTTCCACGAAATTTGGCATAACGAACTGAATTGAGTCTAGAATGATGTCTGCCAAGTTTTGTGAAAATCGGTCCAGATTTAGATATAGCTCCCATATATATTTTCATTCGATTTAATGGAAATAGTGCACCGAAGTCCCTATATATCTTTCAATTTGCATGATATTTGGCATAACGTACTGAACTGAGCCTAGAGTGATGTCTGCCAAGATTCGTGGAAATCGGTTCGGATTTAGATATAGCTCCCATATATAGTTTCGACCGATTCTGTGTAAATGGTGCACCAAAGTCTCTATATATCTTTCGATTTGCAGGAAATTTGCCATAACGTACGGAATTGAACCTAGAGTGATGTCTGCCAAGTTTCGTGAAAATCGGTCTAGATTTAGATATAGTTCCCATATATAGTTTCGTTCGATTTAATGGAAATAGTGCACCAAAGTCCCTATATGTCTTTCAATTTGCACGAACGTACTGAATTAAGCCTGTAATGACGCCTGCCAAGTTTCGTGAAAATCGGTACAGGTTTAGATATAGCTCCCATATATAGATTCCCCCGATTTTAGGTAAATGGTGCACCAAAGTCCCTATATTTCTTTCGATTTGTACGAAATTTGGCAATGTTCCTTAGAAAAGGCGACGTTTGTTAGGATACATATGTAGAATATACCCAAAGTGGTGACGGGTATCATATAGTCGGCCCAGTTTGACTTTACTACTTTCTTTACTGGTTTTGGTAATCTCCATAAAAAAATATATTTTTTTAACTACTTTATTTATAAAATAATAATTTATTTTTAATCCCAAATCCATTGTAATATTAAAATTTCCTTTCTTTTTCCCCCCATTCTCATTACAGCTACACCAGAAAATGCATGATTTCTATTTGAATCTACACAATTTCAATCAGTTGGCCAGTTTTGCTCACGAAGATACGACTAAGAATAGGACAAGCATTGAACATGGTGAAGAAATCAGCATTAACGTTATATTGGAAACATTTGAAAAACTAAAAAATGAAATCCGTAATAATATGGGTGAAGCCGAACGAGTATTGGAAGCATTGTCCATACCGAAACCAGATTTGGATGAAAATGAAAATATTGTCGAATTTAATAGGACACATGCACGAAAATTGCGAGATTTTTTGATTATCAAAGAATTTATTGAAGATGTTGAAACCGTTCGGGATTTCCTTAGTAATTTTTGTGAAACAAATAATAATGGTGTTGGCAGTGATGGCGAGGATCAGTAATGAGATGGAGTGAAATATTCAAAAATAAAATAAATGTTGAACATTTATGTGAAAAACGAAACAAAATTACATATATATATATATAGAAGAGCTGATGCCATGATTGTAGACGTATCCAATTAAATACATATAAATATACATACAGAAAAAAATGAAAATTAAATAGTTACAAATTAAAAGACCCAAAACAAAAAAAGAACACACACATCCAGAGATTAGCTTTTAAGTATGTTTGATGTTCAATCTAAATTATATCATGACACCAGTACACACACACAACCACACACTCTCACAAAATTATTGTACTTAATTTTGTTTGGTGTACTTAATTAAGTTTTTTCTTTTTTTCAACAAGACTTCAAAATGTTATTGCCAATGTATATTTATTATTTAAAATTATTTTTTTGTAAATTGTTATTATGATATTAAATTATTATTTCTGTTCTGTTAATTTCAAAATTAATTAATCACATTTTTGGTATTTTATATAAAATTATTTTTTAATTATTTTCGATATAAATGTGTGCTATTAGTCCTTGGAGAAATAGGGTGATAAATTTTGAAAAACTTTTTTTTTTAGAAATTTTTTGGTTGATATTACACGTGGTATATAAATTTAAAATTTATTTTTTATTAATAAAAATATATTATTTTTTAAATTTTTTTAAAATACATTACAAACAATTAAAGAGAGATGTTTTGAAAATCTGTTATAAAATACTCACTTCTGACTAATAGCACACATATACATCGATATTAAATTAAATCCTTTTTAAATCCTTTTCTCAAAATTTTAACTATTTTTTAAACAATTCAACTTTGTAATTTTTTCATTATTATTTATTTCGAGTTTCATTATTTATTTTTTAATATTTATTCTCACAACATATGTATATCCTTAAACTGTAAGGATATTTGCTATTCTTATTATTATATACCTAAGCAAAGAAGACTTATGTAATTTTATCCAAATATCATAAAAATAGCATATTTGCACAATACATTAAATTTATTATACAAGAAATAGGAACACCTTGGAGTAAAATAATTGAAGAAATGAAATTCCTTGCTTTGGTGACTCTCACCATCCTAATATTTCTTGTCATGCCATGAACATTAAAACAAAACATACATACGCACACACTCACAAACGCGCAAAACATCAATCGTTATATTTATTAAAATTTAATTTATTTACCCATTCGATATTCATATATAAATAAATAAATTATTTAATTTATTGGTATTATTAGTAATGTTTATTTATAAATATATATACATAGACATCCGTACACACACACATACTGTAAATTATCTGAGCTGATTAATGTTAAACATTTTATATTAATTGTTTATATACATAAGTTATTTTTTTAAGTTTTATTATTATTTTTTTATTTTATTTATTCATTTGCCTATATAGTTAATTATGTTTTGCATTACGACTTCCTTGTGCATCTCCTCAATTATAGCTGTATTTATTTTTTATTTATACCTTGACTTGAACAAATGAAAACAGGACCTTAACTTTTTTATTTAATAAATTATTTTTTGTATTTCTTAATTTTTTTCTAATTAAATAAAGAAATTATAAGAAATCATAGAACTTACCGTTTTATTTATAATTTTTTTTTAACGCATACACACACCCTTCCACATAAATATGCATGTCCGATATTCAACTAAAAAAAAAACAACAAATAAAAACAAACTATTAAAAATGCATATCTGTCTATTCCAAGAAACCAAAAAATTCTACAATGTAATAGAAATAGTTTAAAAATAATAATATTAAAAAAGAACATTATTACCTATTACAACAACAAAGCACACAAAAACAAATGTTATTCGTGTTTTACTAAATTGTTTTTTTTTTTTTTGTGGATTCTGCTTCTGAGGCTGGCTTGAATATTTTCTGTACTAATCATCGCAATGCATGTGTACAGGTGCTGATCTGACCGTCCAGTCGTGACAAATTTGATTTGTCAAATCTTTCGGTGATGAGTAATAACTGACAAGAATCGAATAAATACTATGTTTAACATTAGTTGTCAGTTATTTGCACCTCTAAAAAATTTTTGAAATTAAAGAGAAATGAAATAAATGATCGCCACTGTTTGCGTGAAGATGGGGTTAGCTGCATGATTTTGGTTGGGTTGTTGTGGATGTGGAGTATGCCATGTAGGCCAATAGCTCGTAGTGGACGGGTGCAATGTGTCAGATATTCATTTCCAATATGAATAAAAATGGCTATATTTGCCTCAGTTGTTTACATAGGATATTCTGTTCCTTTGGGGCTAGCTATGTTTTTTGAAAATTTACAGCGTTTCATACGAACCGAGTTGCGAGTCGTGTTCTTCTGCCTTTGGATGGCGGATGATCGTCACTTTTACATATATATATATAACCTTCATCACAGTGTGGTACATGGTCTTCATCATATGTTTGCGGCGCACAGTGTTGCTGGGTCCTTGTAAGACTGGACAAAAATATTGGTACATGCATTATGCGAGATTAAAGAACCTGGAATACAAACATTGATTCATATGGATTCAGATATCCAATAGGTCTCCATATATATTTTCGTCCGTATTTGGATGTATGTACAGCATATACCTAGGCAGCATGTTATCAGGACTTTTTGTAGTGATTATACCCTTCACCACACTGTGGTACAGGGTATTATGTCTTTGTGCATATGTTTGTAACAGGCAAAAGGAAACGAGATAGACACATGGTTCCTTTTGAGAATATGCGTAGAATCACTTTCTACGTCGATTTATGCATGTCCGTCCGTCCGTATGTCTGTCTGTCCATGTATTTTTGTGAGCAAAGTACAGGTCGCATTTATGATCCGAATTGGATGAAATTTGGCACAGCTCATTTGTTTGGCCCAAGGACGAACCCTATTGAAATTGGGAAAAATCGGTCCAGATTTAGATATAGCTCCCATATATATATTTAACCGATTTAATGTAAACGGTCCCTATATATCTTTCGATTTGCACGAAATTTGGTACAGCCTAATTATTTAGGTCTAGAATGATGTCTGCCAAGTTTCGTGAAAATCGGTCAAGATTTAGATATAGCTCCCATATATAGTTTCGTCCGATTTCATGTAAATGGTGCCCCAAAGTCCCTATATATCATTCGATTTGCACGAAATTTGGCATAACGTATTGAATTAAGCCTAGAGTGATGTCTGCCAAGATTCGAGAATATAGGTCCAAATTTAGATATAGCTCCCATATATAGTTTCGCCCGATTTCATGTAAATGGTGCACCAAAATACCTATACATCTTTCCATTTGCACGGAATTCGGCATAACGTACTGACTTGAGTCTAGAATGATGTCTGCCAAGTTTCGAGAAAATCGGTCCAGATTTAGATATAGCTCCCATATATAGTTTCGTCCGATTTTATGTAAATGGTGCACCATAGTCCCTATATATCCTTCGATTTGCACTAAATTTGGCACAACGTACTGAATTGAGCCTAGAGTTATGTCTGCCTTGTTTCGTGAAAATCGGTTCTGATTTAGATATAACTCCCATATATAATTTGGTGCACCAAAGTCCCTATATATCCATCGATGTGCAGGAAATTTGGCATAACGTACTGAATTGAGCCTAGAGTGATGTCTACCAAGTTTTGAGAAAATCGGTCCTGATTTAGATAAAGCTCCCATATATAGTTTCGTCCGATTTCATGTAAATGGTGCACCAAAGTCCCTATATATCCTTCGATTTGCACGAAATTTGGCATAACGTACTGAATTGAGCCTAGAGTGATATCTGCCTTGTTTCATGAAAATCGGCCTAGATTTAGATATAGCTCCCTTTTATTATAGATTGATTTTAAGTAATTGACGCACCAAGGAACCAATAGGAACAAAACGTTCTGAAATTAGTATAACCTAACCTGTGACAAGTTTGTTTGAAATCGCTTAATATTTGGATAAAGCTTCCATATATATTTTCTCCCGATTTCAAGTAAATTGGACATCAAACTGCTCATGTTAGTTTGTTAGATTGACATCAAATTTTACTTATTTTACTTACAAAATTGAGCATATAATTACGTAGTTGCGTTTTCTAGAAATACAGATATAGCCCAACGGATGACCTATTTATATTTGTTTGAAGTTGATTTACATACTTTTGTAACAAACGAATGACATGTTTATGGATAGATCTAGGTAGATTCAAATTTAGATAAATATCACATATTTTATTTCATCCAATTTCATGTTAATAGTCCCTTTTAATATACCCATAGTGGTGAAGGGTATCATATAGTCGGCCCCGTCCGACTTTACTACTTTCCTTACTGGTTTTTCATTACATTTTTGTCCTTGTCCATGTTTTCTAGACCACAGACGCCAGATGTTAGAAATTATCTAATATCGCCTTTTTAGGTCCAGCGTATAATCTTTACATTTTATAGGAAGATCAACATCTGTGAACATCGTCGAACAGGAGCTGTATGTGGTCTCTCCATTTAAATTTTCTGTCTATGATGACTCACAGATATTGAACTTCTTGGGATATGAAAGGTGGACTCTTCATGCTGTTTTGTTCTAGGACCTCGACTTTGCTCAATTTAAAGCGATATTTAACGCCGTTTCAGACTTTCTGCATAGTAAGTTTGAATTCTTAACTCTTAGAAGTATTATAACGTCGTCGTAATAGATTGGTTCAAATTCCTCCTCGATTAAGGTTCTTAAGAGACACATAGTCACTTTTGAGGACATACATATAATCACTTTCTGAGTCGATTTATATAAGTCCGTCTATCTGTCTGTACATGTAATTTTGTTCATATGAAAATGTGAAAAAAAAATTATGTGCTCAAATTTTATATCCTCCTTCATTAATTGGGCACTACAAACACATAAAATTTGTGTTAACTCTTATATAGGGGGTGTATCAATAATGGACTTATAAGAGGTTTACTCCTCTAATAGAACGGAAAAGAAAATTAGAGACAAGAATATTCGAAATTAGAATTAGGATTGCCCCTTACATACCAAAAAGAGAACGGGAACTTCATTCATATAGAGGTTATGTATAGACATAGACATAAGTTGTTTACCCTCTAAGAATATATGTTACCAATTTACTCTAACATCATTTAGAAATGGCCCTAAGTCCACAAAAATGCATAAAATGGGATGGGAACTTAACATGAGGGCTGTTTGAAAACATCGACCTATATTGAAATTTTTCTGCGAATGTGTCTGATATATTTCATTTTCAATACAGGTAACTTGATAGTAGTAGGAAGGCATGGACAAAATTTCTAATCTATATCGTAACTATTCAAAACCGAACGAGGATTCAGACAAGGTGACAGTTTGTCGTGTGATCTGTTCGACATTCTTCTGGGAAAGGTCAGAATATGTCACTCGCCTATACCGACGACATCGACATAATGGGTCGAACACTGCGAGCGCTAGCAGCCACCTTTGAACGAATTGAGAAGGAGTCTGCCAAATTGAGTCTGTAAGTAAATAGCGAGAACACCAAACTGATGAAATCAACGTCCGTGCAAGACGTCCAGTAGACTCGGACCAAGTGTGGAACTTGAAAACTACAGCTTCGAGGTAGTGAACGCATTTATATACCTCGGTACCGCCATAAACAAAACTAATAACATCCGATTTGAAATCCGGAGGAGAATAGTGTTGGCCAACAGATGCTACTATGGTCTGAGTAAACAACTCAAAAGCAAGGCCACTTCTCGCCAGACAAAACTCACACTCTACAATACCCTGATATTAGCCGTGCTGTTGTATGGATCTGAAGCATGGGTACCTGCGCAAGTAGATAAGGCAGCTCTTAGAGTGTTTGAGAGAAACATTCTCCGGATCTATGTGCCGATCTGCCTCAATTGGGAATATCGCCGTTGAATGAACCATGAGCTATACCAAGTATTCTCGGACATCGACATAGTCAGACGGATTGAGCTGCAGCGACTACGTTGGCTATGCCATCTTGTGAGAATGGAAAGGCACATAAAAGCGAGCCAAGTGATAGTTCACTCAGAAGAGGAATCCGAATCCGATAGAAAGATCAAGTAAAAGACAGCATTTCGGAAAGTGGTCTTTCAAATTGGATCAAATTGGAATTTTATTTAAGCTCTGTCATAATCCAGCTAAGTAAGTAAGTATATCGTAAATATTGCGATCTCTAACCCTTCATCTTGAAGAGCAATACCCTTATATGAGAGCCTGTATAAAAATGTCGAAAATGAGCGGAAAGCTAATATGTTAATACAGAAGCCGTAGATAAAAATATTTGTTGTTGTTAGGAACCAAAAGACATCCATTTTTATACCCCTCACCACACTGTGGTACAGGGGATTATGTCTTTGTGCATATGTTTTTAACAGGCAAAAATAATCGAGATAGACCCATGGTTCCTTTTGGGAATATGCATAGAATCAGTTTCTGAGTCGATTTGTGCATGTCCGTCCGTCAGTCTGTTCATGTTAAATTGTGGCCCAAGGACGAACTCTATTAAAATTGGGAAAAATCGGTTCAGATTTAGATATAGCTCCCATATATATTTTCGTCCGATTTAAGGTAAATGGAGTACCAAAGTCCCTATATATCTTTCGATTTGCACGAAATTTGGTATAACCTACTGAATTTGGTCTGGGATGATGTGTGCTAAGTTTCGTGAAAATCGGTTTAGATTTAGATATAGCTCCCATATATAGTTTCGCCCGATTTTAGGTAAATGGTGTACCAAAGTCCCTGAAATTCATTTGAAGAAGAAGAAGAAATAAAAAATAATAAAAATCAAGAATTAAAAAAATCAATATGTGAATTCGTGGATTTAAATATAGATTAAAAATGACAACTTACTTAGAGAGGATCTTTATTTGTTTAAAGCTCGTCCTTGAGTAAAGGTTAAACAATTTAAAAATCATAACTATTGGCAGGAGGGGTTGGTCTTAATGAACAATAACTATAAACTTCAAGGGTATCTTTAAAAACATAATTTTCCACGACTATTGACTAGATATTTATTCGAAAACCCCAGGACTATTAACCTGTAGAGGGCTTGTGGATGGCCTTTAAGAAAAAAAGAAAAATCTACAATTGTCCTAATGTGGGTCTTTAAAAACTTAATGAACGTTGACCTGAACATGACCTTTAAACCTTGTTAAAAATATCACGGCTCTTGGTCTCTAAATTATTTTAATAAAATCTGTAAATACAATCCTGAGGAGGGAATTGATCTATCCTATCTACCCAGACACTATCATATCCACACAACACATGATCGTACGACATACCGCAATGCTAAAAAAATGTATGTTAAAAAATGTATGCTAAAAAAATTGAAATGACAGATGGCGCCACTAAGTGTAGACTAGATCTGAAATATATATAGTAGCCCTCGTATGAAAATCTCCAAATTACTAATTATGCTCTATATATTGTGTCTTCTGCCAATCAACAAAATTTGATATCCTTGATCATCGCAAAAACTGATGATGGGCGGTGGACTTTATGATATCTTGATAAGCCGCAATATTTTATTAGCGCCATTATTACTCAGAATATGAAAACCGTTATTGGTTACATGAGATGACAGACAGTTCGAAGCCAATAAAACGCCACACCATCATACCACAACACGTATAACAGTTATTGTCAGTTGCATGATCTTTGTTACTTAGATTACTCATCATCAGCCTCAACCGCAAATTGAAAACGTCAACGGGATTAAGTACTTTACAAAAAAAAAAAAAAATTGATATAACACTTGTTTGGCTTTGAATGGCAGTTTAGTGTGACACCCTGTTTACCCAAGGGGGCATGTCTGCGGTGGCGGGAAATTTTGGTCAAATGCCAACTTCAATCAAAAAAAAAAAAAAAAAAAAAATCATCTGAGTTGGTTAACCAGTTTGGGTTTTTTGCTTACTTTTGTTTGCAATGTATATAAAACGCAATGTTCAATGAAAACGAAAATTGTAAAAAAGAAAAAAAAATTGTTTAATATAACTTTTTTGGGACGTGCTACGGAAATGCCTTTAGAAGCTGTGAGAAAATAAGCATGGAGATACACAAAATCAGCATTTGTGCGAATGCCTCGTAAGGTGAGCGCGTTTAACAATCAAACAAGTTGAATGCTGTCTGGTACTTCAATATCATTAAAAAGTATGTCGACATTCCATAGCAAAAGCGAAAAGTTGATTTGTTTTAGATGTTTGTATGTTTGGCGATTTTGTACACAAGGTCATTCGAAATTTTAATTATTTTAATGTTGGTAACAGATTACCACATTAAGACGTCCAGACGAAATGGCTAAAGGTAGAATCTCAAAATTCCGCAAGAGCTGTTATGAAATATGACTGGATTTTTGGGAAGGACCATATGCTAAATTATTTGAGCAAGAAATTAGAAACCTTGCGGCAAATAATATCTGAAACTTTTTTCATATTTTTTCCCAAAAGTATGTAACATTTCAAATTTTATCCCAAGGCCAAGTTGTTGGTATAGCAATCGCCATATATCGACTAACAGAATCTATATATATGCATGACTGAGAAGAAACCAGGTTTGGAGAGGCTCCAGTTGAGGTTGTCCTATGTACCCTATCTTAGAATTTAACGTAAGTTTGGGAAAATATTACGATTTGCAAAGCTTGGATCTAATCGGACATTACAATATCTTTATATTGGATTAACAATTGTTTAAAATGTTTACAATTTTTGTGGGTAACGTGCCAAAGTGAGTAGACCAATGGGACACATATGTAAGGTAAATATAATACCAAGTGCAAATTTGATATTTCGTTCGCTCCACATGATATTTACAAGTTTTCAAAATTTTGACCCTTTGTGGGAATGTAATAGAAAAAATGTACCGATAAGTCCTTTAAACATTATACAGGCATAGTTAAAATATAAGGTTGTGCAAATTTGTATTTAAATCGGATAGCCCGTTCCCATGATCTTATAAAATTAATTGTCAGGAAAATGTTGACCATTTTTTTGGGTGGTACCAGAAGGAGGCCAGGCACTCCCATATTCAACTTGAATTAACAGCCTGTTTTTGTAAAATTCCAAACGAACTAATTCGAGTGACTTACGACCAAACCTTTATTTATGTTTATAAATGTTTTCTGAATCAAAACAAAAATAAATGACATATTTTTCAAAACCAAGGAGTTTGGTCGTAAGTCACTCGAATTCGTTCGTTTGGAATTTTACAAAAACAGGCTGTAAGTTTGAAAGAAATACGACGTTGTGGATATTTGACATCAATTCAAACACTCCATAAAATTGTTATTGGATAAACACAATTTCAAAATTTTGACACATTGTGGGGGACATACCAGAAGTAGTGGACCGATGGGTCCCATCTTTGGACACGTTCTAGGCTAGGTAAAAATATGTGCAAAGTTAGGATGAAATGTATAAATTTTCGAAATGTTATCCTTTTGTGGGGGAGGCACTAGAAGGAGAGGACCGAGAAGTACCATCTCCCAACAATTAACAGACATGATTAAAATATTAAGTTGTTAAAAGTGTGGTTTGAATCAGATTCTCTGTTAGCATGTTATTTTAAAATGCATTTTTAGCACAATTTTGTGGTGGAGGTACCATACCCCATCTTCGAGCATTTATTAAGTTGTAAAGGGAGTAGTCCCCCTTTGAAAGTTATCGTGCGCACCAGCCAGACGGACGGACATTTGTAAATCGACTCGAAATTGTCTGAAACAGATTTGGTCCAAAGACAAATGGGGTCTAAACCAATATTTCGATGTTATGTTATATGTTATAAGACAGAGCGTATACGTATATAGTCCTGTAGAAACTTAAAATTCAATTGTAGTTGTGATATTTACTGTATTGGCACTCAGGCTTGAAAACTCGATAGGAACTTCAACATAAAGGAGCTATGTAAAAACATGAATGTATTCAAACATATTATCCTAATATCTAATTATGGCTACTTCTGTTGTAAAATGCGGCACCAAACATTTTTTTCCTCGAAATACTTGAATTTATATATATTGACCAATATAGAAAATGGTGATAGGGAGATATGATGATAAACGAGGACATATAATCCATCTTCGAACATGACCTACCTGCAGACAATTAAACACAAAATGTCAAAAATATTAATACTTTTTTAACTACTATCAAGGTTAAAGTTAGGCAATATCAACCTACCATTTCTAAGTGTAAGAATATACCCGAAAGACGTTGGGCATTCACTTTGAGCCAAAATTACAAAATTAGAGCCACTTGGATCCCAAATATGGAAAAAGCGATTTAAACCGTTATAAATGCAATAATGGTCGACTTATGATGGCGAAATTACCAGGAGGCATCCCATGATAAAATGCTGAACGAAGAACCTATCAAGGCGTCGGATGGTGCTCCGTTAAAACATCCTCTGGCAGGCGAGACTGAGGTACCTTCGACATCGAGACACATTCGGGTTTTCGATATGAAGCTCTCATTCTCTCGCTCTCACTAGCTTCGATACATAGATATCGAATATCAAAATAAGTAACTGTCGCAATGTTTGAAATCTCTAGCTAATCAACTTATTTAGATACACGTTTTTTGTATTTTTACAGATGTTTTGGTAATATTTCCATTCAATTTCGCGTATTTTTAAGATAGTATAATAAAAAAGTCATTAATTACAATGTATATTCTTATGAAAATAATTAAAAATATATATTTTTTGGAAGATTTATAGAAAAAAATTAAAAAAAAAACTATAGAAAGTACTTTCGGGGCAGATTCGTGTTAAAGTGGAACCACACGCCCCCCCCCCCATTTTCGTTTTTAATTTTTCAAGATTTTCAATGCTTGTTAAGGTTTGTAACTTTGCACATATATATTTGACGATTTAAAAGAGAAGAAAAATAATTTACAAAAAATTTTTGTTGTTGTTTTTTGTAATTAAAGAAAAGTCCTTATTTTTGATGGCGGGCATGATAACTCCTCACTGGAGCATCGGAATCCAAAAATTCTAACGGTGTTAGAAACAGTACATGTCTGGCTCTCGTATGAACTAGGATTATTGATATCGCTCTAAAATTAACAAAATGGCGGACCTTTGAAAAAATATTTTTGGAAAATCGCCGATTTTTGATCAAAAAAAACGATTGGGTTATTACTTTTTGAGTTATCGTGCCCGCCATTCGCAAAACAAGGTTTAGAGAAAAACGCGTTTAAAGTTTGAGAAGAGTTTCAGCCGTTACTTGACGCTGGCACAATAAATCGGCTTCAATAGTTCTTGAGATTTTTACTTGAAATTTTGTAGGGACATTCCTGAATTAGCGTAGATTCGAATTAAACCAACAAAAATTTTGACTCCGAGAATGGGGGGGTCCCTTTAAAATGTTTTTGAGTTTGTCTTTAAATCCTTTAATAGGGTTCGAAATTACATATATAAGACCAAACGTTCTTGTATTGACGAAAATGCGATAGAAAAAAATCTTTTTGACCTTGAGACGTCAACGTCCTCCGCTAGCCTTTAGAGTAAAACATTGAGTCGCATATTAAAACAAAATTGAACCATTTGAGGATCTGAATTTCAAGTAAACTGATAGCGGTGATAATTACTAGGCTATGACAATGGTGCCGAATGTGCCTCATCAAATGCCGAAGGTACCCCGGGGGCACACATGGTGAATTTGACTTTTTTACAAAACTGTAAAAAAATTTAACTTATACTAATTTATCATAAGTTTTTGGTACTGGCGTTTATAATTAAGTACCAGAGGACAATAATCAGTCATAAAGTTTTTATACATGTTGAACAAGTACTGAAATATAGAGCTCTAAAAAAGTGCCGAAAACCCAAAAAACTGATAATAATACTTTTTAGTGGGGAAATTTGACACACTATTAAAATAAAACGTTTTAAATTATAGTTAATTTGATGGAAAATCGAGCCGACGTTCACAAAATTTCGTTCTCTAGGGCCTGTTCCGAAACATAGACCCACATTGATAATTTTTGGTAGAGAAATCTGTACCTAATGAGAATCCTAAAATATCAAACTACATCCAATTCTACTAATTTCTATTATAAATTTATTTTCAGAACTTTTATTTGGTACTTTTTTAAATTTTTTAGCACTTTCTGGCACTTTTTTAAACAAAATCTAGCATTTTTGGGAACTAAGCTATACTTTGTAATGAAAAACGGGCATATACAGGAATGTGGACTTATGCCAAGAATGTTACATGGATTTATGTTCAAATAACTAAATATTGAATACGTATATGTGGACAAATATGGACATTTATGATAGAGAGATGTGGTGATACACGTGGACCTCTTTGATCTTTGAACATGACGTCACTAGAGCACCATATATTATTAATTGTTGGTCGAATATATACACTAAAAAGGAAGAAAGGAGGAACAACTGGAGCAAAAGTAACTAGATGAAAGAATGAACCGGACAAAGTACCCATCGTTTCAGGTTCGGTTTTAAACTACTTCTTTCCGCTACGACACAACTCTACCAAAATTATTAAAACTTTGACGGCCAAACAACATCAAATTCTTTTGAAACATGTGTGATATGAAGTGCCAATATGAACAAAATCCTGCGCAACCCACCAAAAATGCAAAAAAACAAAGGTCTTACAATAGAGGATCAGTTTTCAATAACAAGATTTTCTATAAAGAAACCAAAAAATAAAACAATAAAATATAATCGAAAACTTAAAATATTGAAAATCAGGGGGTTTCATTATAAACGAGAACCAATATTGCCCAGGTTATCTACCATTTTAGAACCTTACAATTTGGCGTTTGAGGATATAACAAAGTTTGAGGATACTGATAAACACTCAGAGGAAATATCTAAGAAAAACTAAAAAAAAACCTCCAAATTTTTTAATAAATTCTTTAAAAAATAAAATTATAAACACATTTAAATCAGTTTCAAACTAATATAAATATTTTTATTTTTGCCAGACTTGCATATTTGTAATAAATATTTATATTTATTTATTATATTTTTTAGATTAATCTAAATTTGCGTTCGTTTATTAATGCGATCCGAATTCATTTTGTATGTAAATTAATACAATTTTTGAATGAATGTATTAAAAAATTAGAACAATGTGTCTCCATTACTTCCCATATATCTTAGAATTAAATTTTATTATAAATACATATTCTGAATCCAATAAATTCACAAATCTAAAATAATATGTATTTAATAAAGTTAGAAAGGGGGAATATGAACGAAAACAACCGACAATCTTACTTACTTCTCTTAAATTCAAAGAGCTCATTTTAAATTCTCTTATCAACTTGTTTTACTCTCACGTACTTATATGGGGGATGTACTCTGAGTGCCTTGGTGTGTCTTATATACCAACAACACTTTGTATTAGTATGCATGCATATATTTGAGTGATTTTCTGTACATAACAATTGACCAATCAAATGTGCGACATATACACACACAATTGTATTATGCTCATTTTAAGTAACGCCCACAACTCATTTAAGGGGAAATGGTGAGTGAGCATAATGTATGTACGAATAAAAAGAGATAGATGGTGAGAACGTAAATGAGTAAAATGTATTTCCGATTTTTTGGCCGCAACGACTCAATGTCGATTCGTTGCGGCGCGTTCAGGTTCTCCAGTTGTTAATCAACCATTCACAAGAACTCAAAAAATGAAAAATCATTGATGCGTGCGGTTGGTTTTATGGTTAATGTGGGGATATTGTGGAATATAATAAAAAATGTTGAATCTAATAAAAAATTTAGATTATGAATTTATTGTAAGAGGAATGAATTAAAATATATATGCGTTTATACTTTACCTTAATTTTTAAGGGATATTTATTAAATATAATAATACTTAAAATATCTGCATAATTTATAATATTAAAATAATAAAAAATATTCAAGAAAAAAATAATATTGTTGTGTAGAAATAAATCAGTATGTGCTTTGTCACTTGGAGAAACACATGTCTTTTCAAAATATAACAATTAAAAAAAAATCCAAATTTTATTCCAGGACAATATTGCACTGCATAAAATTTGGTTTTTACGACTTATTTAGACATACACATTTTTTATTCTATTTCCTTTGGTTTTTAACATAACTGGAATTACGTGAATAATATTGAATGCTGTTGAGAGCACCTAAATCATATGTTAAAAATGAAAACAATACAACAATTAATTTTTGGTTTAAATTTGAATTTAGCTTTAAATTTGTTTATAAAAAGTCCTGAATTTTCACGGAAACTAAAATGTCCCTTACAACAAAAAAGTACTTCAACATTCGACATGCACCAGTAGTTATAATTAATTACACTTAATCAGCGATCTTAATTTAAAATTGTATTATTCAAATTTCAATTCTTTCGGGGAAACTTGGTTTTTTATTATTATGGTTAATTGGAACGTGTTAGTGAGAATTAATTTCTAAAATATCTGTTATAATTTTAAAATAGCGTTTAATCCGCATATTTGCAATAGTACATAACTTATAAAATATTTTCGGAGTGATGAAAAATGTAGAAATCGGAGATGCAATTTTGCGAAAAAATAATCGATATAAGCAAAAATTACACTTTGGAATAAAAGAACGGGGGAAAAGGAAAGAGGTAGGGACTGAAGATATGAGACACGTTCATAGGCACCTTGAAGTGTTTTGAAAATATATCCCCCCTTCTCCCCACCCATTTTGAATTGTGCAATTATTTAGATTATAATTTTTGGAAATTCTGAAAAAAAGGAAATATATAGGTACTAAAAATAGGTGACATATATATTAGCGCCTTGGAAGTATTTTGAAAACACATACCTCCCTTTCAGGACTTCTGCAAATATTTGGAATATGATTTTTTGAAATCTATTTAATTTAGATATAAAGTGTACTATTTTTATCGCTGAAGGGGTCATTAGGTTATTTTTTGTATGAAACGCCAAATTATAAGTCGCGGAATAGTCCAAAACTGGAAAAAGGAATATCAAAGATCTGAAAACAATAAATAATAACATTAGTTGTATTTATTCCGAGTTCATTCAAAGTTTTCAATAAAATATGATTTAAAATCTATTTTTTTATTTTTATTTAATATGAACCTATAACTTCTCCCAAATTTTCAAGTTAAAATTTCAACAACTTTTGGAAATATAGCCGATTTATTGTATCATCATCAAATCACAACAACAATAGTGTTTTTCAGACTTTAAACGCCTTTTTTCGAAACAATGTTTTTACGAAACACTATTAATTCAATTAGTTTCAAATTTTAACACGTTATTCTGGACCTATATAACTACCATATGAACTGGATTAAATCACATCGGTGAATATCTTTTTTGTTTTCCACCTGGGTTTTTGGTTGAAAATAGGCGAATTTCAAAAAAAATAATTTTGTTAATATTTTTGGGGATTATGGGCTCTAATTTGGTTCTCATTTGGATTCAAATCTTCCAACCAAAATAATTTTTATTGTAAATTTTATTTTGTGCTGCCTCGGTGGTTTGTAAAATATAGAACCGAGGAAATAAACAGAATGGCATGGTCCCGAACATCGACATTTGGAATTTTCAAATTTCTGAGAGGCTAAACTCTTATGTATGTAATCTGGTACATCGTTAATTTTTCCTGATATTGCGATTAATATATGATTTTACTCAAAACATTTTAATGCAATCTTTTTTTTATAATATAAAACGAAGATATTATTTATTTTTCACCTTGAACTAATTATAAAAAATCGAATTTTACCAAAGAAAACCAGAGGCCCTTTGGTTTGGAAAATGTGTTTAACAATTCGAAATTTGAATGGTATTCTTATATTGAGGCTATACAAAATGGTGAGCTTATATTTACCATTTTCAATGACTATTAAAAATCTTCGAAATAATAATTCGGCAAACCTTCATTTATATTCAGTAATAATATTCCCAGTTGTTTGTTTCATAAACTTTTCCCACCAATCACTGTATTGCGGTCCGTAAAATACTGCACGTGCTTCAACTAAAAATATATGGTATTTATTCCTCTTTCGAGATGAGCTACATGGTCAAAGTTGCAATGAAAAGGAAAGCCAGTGGTATCTATACCAATATTTAGTTTACCGAACTATGAACATTTTCCCCCAGCTTTCCGCACTAATAAATAGTTGTTTTTATATAAATAACAAATTGAGATTCAGCCTGACTATTTTGCAAAAACAAAATAATAGTCATTTTGGGAAATGATTTTTAATTCAGATTGATCAACGTTTCGAAAAAAATTATTAGTTGAGACAGTACATATATTTGCAAGAAAATGAGGACGATTTGACTACATATATATTATGTTAAAAATAACCTGCAGAAGCAACAAATAATGATATAAAACATTTTGTTCATGAAATCTTGACCTTTGGCAAATTTGGATTCTTGCTATACTCACCAAGGCCTTAAATCCCCATATGGAATTTTCCGCCCCACAGAACATAAAGTCAATTTTGTTGCATGGTGTTATTGAGCATTAAAAATATTATAAAATATTTCAAAAACATTTCTTTGATTGACTAAAACCTGTATACAGGTTAACACTTTTCAAAGCAGTGTTTTCTTATCTCCTAAATATTACCTCATGCGACTAAAAACAGATCACACGCACGCCTGCACTCTCACATCGACTAATTGAAACATTTCCCCAGCATTTTTCTTCTTAAATATTTGTTATCTTATCTCAATAGTAAAAATTATATTTTTGTTTTTGAAAATATAGTATATTCACTTATTTATTTCTTAATTTACCTTAACCCAAAAATGCAACCCGCTGTTGTAAGATGGCCAAAACCATATTGGTCAAGACCACCCAAATGCTAGGGACCAAAAAGTCGAACACCAAAAAAAATTGTCTCATCAACACAATTTTTCCTCTGGCGAAATAGACACACACAAAACCAAAAAGAAACAAAAAATGAAATGAAAACAAAACCCAAAACAATGTTTTGATAACCCGCTGTGACAAAAGGCAAACAATAGAAAAGTGAACTCATTATCTCTTATTTTGCATTTGTTTAATGTTGCAAAATATACATAGAGAACACACAAACATACTCGTCGAAATGGACCCTCAATGCGTTTTCCCTGTTGATCATTCAATCAGTGAACTAGAATACCAAAAAAAAAAAAAAATGAGACCAAAAAGGACGCAACATTGCCTGCACAGGATGTGGCCATAGGCTTCAATTGACTGACTGATTGACCGACCATAAGACTAGACTTGACCGGGGCTGTGTGTTTTGCTATGTCACAGTAAGCTGTTAGCTGTCAGTTGTTAAATGTTGTATCTTACAATGTGTTAATAAGACAATATATGGTTTTATTGAAGATTATTCGCCTATTTAGATTTCTAGATTAGCGTGAGAGAATTGCCTTTTATTGCCAACATGAATTTTTGTGTTTTATTTTCAAGGGGGACATACATTTTATGACATCTAGATTAGAAGAAAATGTAATATCTGAAGAATATAGAAAATGTTCCCTTTCTATATTCTTTATTATAAAATTTGTAAGTCAAAAATTTCACTTTCATATTCATATGATGCAGAATTCGATACTTTAATATAATCATAAAACAACGATTATTAATGGGAAAAGTATGGCATTTTTGGTTGAATACAATATTTCGCCACAGATCCTTATCAGTTTCATTAGTATTTTGAATTTTTTTTTCCACAGAATGAGCACTTCACTGGGATTCAACCAGACTATATTTAATATTGATCTTGAGAATAAAATTATACATCTCGCAATATCTACATAGAGCTTTATATTTTGCTGCTAGCCCATTCCGCTTCATTTTCTGTATTTCGAAGATTTTATCTGAATTTTTCAAATATATGGGTTGTGATATAACATTCCAAGTTTTTGATGTGCAAACACTTTATAACAAAGTCAAATTGCCCAATTCCCCCTAGATATAAACGCATCGCGTAATTTTTGGCTTTCCTTTTCATTGCAACTTCGATCATGTAATTCATCTCGAAAGGGAAATAAATAAGAAAAATGTAATAAAGATTCATATTCGTAGCTCTCATATATTTTCCTAATTGCAATTGTATATTTTCTTAATTGCAATTGTATACTTTGCTTTCTCAGTGGATAGAAAAAAACCTACTGGGTCCATGTATGGACGTATTCAATTGTTTTTATAATACAAAAATCCTTTCTTTGCAACCTCACATATTATTTCCATTCTACATAAAACATAACAATATTGGTGCATATGGAAGTGTGACACTAATAGGGAGACTGGGGCAGCTAGGTATTGGGGCACCTGCGGCAATGACGCAATAGCGGTGATCCATAGATATCGAATATCAAAATAAAGAACTGTCTTATAGTTTGAAATTTTTTTTTACAGATGTTTTTGAAGTATATCCATTCCGCTTCGTAAGTATTTCATGTATACAACATTTCAAATTTTAAGACAGTATTAATAAAAAGTCGTTAATTGCAATTTTTTTAATAATTAATCATATAATGTTTTTAGAAGGTTTATAAAAAATGATAAAAAGCTATAGAAAGTGCCGAATGTACTCCATAGGTAGAATCGGCATTTTAAAATGGGTTACATTCGGCAATATACAGAAAGTGTATATAATTTATTTCTTTTTAATGCTTTTAGGTTTGTCTTTAAATAATACTTTAATATGGTTCGAAATTACATATATAACACCAAAAAAAGTCAAACATTAAGTGGCATATTTAAACGAAATAGAACTTTTAAAGAATCTGAATTCCAACCAGACTGACAGCAATGATAATTACCAGGATATGCCTATGGGTGCCGAATGTGCCCCAAACACCAACGCTACCCCGGGTAGGGTCACTTTGGCGAAGTTGACTTTTTGTACAAAACTTTAAAAATGTTTAACTAATGCTAATTTATTATATGTTTTTGGTACTAGTTTTTATAACTAAGTATCAGAGGACAATAACCAGCCATAACGTTTTTATATCTGTTGAATAAGTACTGAGATATAGATCTCTAAAAAAGTGCCGAATGTGCCCCTTTCTCCCCTATATGTAAACCTGGACAGATTTTGAGCAAACTTGATACACATACATTGAAATTTTTTTTTATTTTGTAGCACAGTGTAATTATCTTTGTATAACTCTCACATACGAGTACATGCAGAAATATAGTGGGTATCAATTTAAAGTTCAACCACTCCTCTTGGATAGACTGTAAACTTCTCGGACCTATGTCCTTCAGGAGTAAATATATACGCCCCAGAATGCTAATTTTGTAATTTTTCACACAAAAGTCTGAGTCCTGTTGGCCCGCTAAATATTGACTGAACTTCATCAAAACAGCCTTTGCTTATTCTATGGTCAATTTCATCACCAAAACATCAAAGGATCATTACCAATAACAATAGGGGTCTTCCTAGGCCAGAACCCGCCCTAAATGCAAAATTTTGTGACGATGGACGAGATGTGACGATCGCTATACTTAAATGTGGGTCTATTACCAATATTTCGCTGCGTTACAAACCGTTGGGGCTGCACAAAGATATAATAACTTGACAGCATAGCTCTATAGGGTATGATAAATTGGAAGATATTATCTCATCTTCAACCAAATTTACCAGAATTTTGTAATTTTGTTACATTTGTTAGGGTAGCCCCTAAATAACAATATCCCCAAATGTCGATATTTTAGGGGTTTTGTGCGCGTTTTTCAACCGAATTTAGTATTATGAATTTTCGCGGTGTATGAAATCTTCGTACTAAAAACTATTAACATTGACTGTAGGCCAATTCTGGCCGTTTCTGGTAAACTGCTATCATCAAACGGTCCAGTTGTTGACAGTAGAGATCAGAATTTAGCGTTTCCAGTCCCACCAAATGTATAGCAGAACCTTCCTGGTCGTTAGATCTGGTTTGTCTACCGTTTGAGGTGCTTCACCGCTCTTTGGCCACGATCGTTTTCGCACAGGGTTGTCGTATGTGATCCATTTCATATCTCCAGTCACCACCCGTTTAAAAAATGGGTCCATCTAATTCCGTTTGGCCAATGCTTCGCAGATGGAAATTCGATCCATCATCAAGTTTGTGTAAATAGTTTAAAACAGTTTTATGGTCGATTTTTAGCTCCTGGGCTATGTTTTAGCTCCTGGGCTGCTAACATACCGGCCAACATCGATCACTTCTCCGATTTTATCGATATTTTCGACGACCGGCCTAATGGATTTATTTTTCCCCAACCTATTAATAAAATGGACTATAACATTATTTTTGTCTGTTTTAGCTTTGGAGGTCAAAATTATGACTGTTTAATATAATATTAATTCTATTCATGGAAGACGTTAGGCAAACCTGCTAAAATATATATCCTATTTAGCTGGCTCGAGATAGAACCTTTCCATCGAATATATGGCCTTCCCCTTCTGCGTGAATCATCAGTAGGCTTACTTTTATGCCTTTTGAGCTGTGGCATCCTCATCCATTCGCACAACATGGCCTAGCCAACGTAGTCGCTGTACATAGTAAAGCTCGTGGTTCATTAGATGCCGACATTCACTGTCTATCCTTCGGCCCATAGATCTTCCGAAGAATTTTTCTCTAGAAAACTCCAAGATCAGTCGCATCTACTTGCGCAAGTACCCATGCTTACCCCACCTCGGGTAGTATCATCGTTTTTTAGAGTGTGATCTTGGTCTAGCGGGAGGTGGTCTTATTTCTAAATTGCTTACTTAGACCATAGTAGCATCTGTTATCCTTCTCCGAATTTTAAACCTGACGTCATTAGTTTTATTTATGGCGGTACCAAGGTATATAAAATCATAGACTACCACAAAGCTGTAGTTCTCAAGTTCCCCAGTTGGTCCGAGTCTACTGGACGTCTTGCGCGTTGATACCATCAGCTTGGTCTTCTCGCCATTTACTGCCACCCCACTTTCGTTCGACCCATTATATCGATGTCATCGGCGTAAGCGAGTAACATGTGTTGTTTGGTGTACAGAGTGCCATTTCTGTTCATCTTTTCATATGTTATGGCCTTTTCCAGGTTGATGTTAAAAGGGTCACATGAGGAAATGTCACATTGTCTGAATCCTCGTTCGGTATTGAAGGGCTCCGAAAGGTCCTTTCCGGCAGACAAGGCTGAACGGATTGGGCTGTCGAATGCAGCTTGTGTCGATGTGCTTTTCGTTGGTCTTTTCCAGGATTTGGCCTATAGTGAAAATCTGGTCAATAGTGTCTGAAGCCGCATTGGTATGGTCCAATAATGTAATTGACCATTGGCTTCAGTCTTTCACTCATACCTCATAGCGCCTTATATGCAATGGGAAGAAGATTAATTCCTCTATAGTTAGCATTTTAGGCCCCATATAAACGGTCTCCACATTATTCGCTATTTTGTACAGTTACATTAAAGTTATGTCGTAGTTTAATATTCATAATACATAAACCAAAGAGGTCATGCCATTTTGATATTAAAAACAGCTAAGAAATAAAATATTATTTTTTTTCCTAATTTTCGATTATATTTGATTTTCAAAATATGATTTCACATTGGTATCAGTGACCATAGCTCTACTAAACGTCTCCAAAAACAATTTAATTATTTAAAATTAAAAAAAAAGACCGCCACTTTTTCGATCCCCCCTATTGAAATAACAATAATTAAGAAAATTATTATATTTTCGAACAAAAACTAAGCTAGAAAATAAGGTAGATCTGGACCGTCTAAATTTGATATATATTTAATATTTTATGTATTTTCAGACGTATATTGCATATATATTATTTAAGAATTTTTATTTAAAATTTCAAAATTATTGTTTTTAACGTTTAGAGAATATTTACAAGTAATATAAAGGATAATCTATAATAATACTACTAAGTAGATTCTTTCATATTATAATAAATACATAATTCCCAGTTAGCCATCATTAATACATTATTTTAGTTAAACAGTTGGACACACACACACACTCAACAAAAATAATCCCATAAAAGTACCGTAATAATCTTAAAGAAAATTATCTTCTCAGGCCTTAGTTTAGGCAAAAAAGTCAAAATTCTAAAACACAAAAACTAAAGAAAAAATACAAATAAGAATAAAATCTACACAAATTGTCTCTATTGTCTTTGGGCTCATAACAAAATGCATGAAAACAATAAGCTTATGATAAATGTTTTGGGTAGTATCCTTTTTTCTTTTATTTATTCCTGTTAATTTTGCATAAATCCATTGTCTTGCAGCAATCTAACGATGTGAACTGAATAGTTGGGAAAAGGTATGCACGTAGGTATCCGCTTAGTCAAACCAACATTTTGGTTATGACTCTATGGTAAGCGAGTAAGTATGCACTCTTGTTTGGCTGGCCATATTGGCCAGAATATTTGTGAGATCCCCTTTAGAACCACAAGCAAATGGCAAAAAAATGAAACGCACCACACACAAAACCAAAACCCAAAGAAGAAAGATGTTAGGAGAGAGATTCTAGCTAGATTTGGTTTTGTCTTCGGCAAACAGCAGGACATTTTGCTTGATATTGGCCGACGAATATCACCCACCTAACAAACGGCAAAAAAGGACATCAATTGTTGTTTAGCAACAGGGACATGGGCAACAACAATGTAAACATAAAGAAACAATAAATTTTCATTTAGAGTCTTTTTACGACCATTCTAACCGAACATTCGGCAAAGGAGCGAGCTAGAAAGAGAGAGAGAGTCTTTGGAAGACCTTAAAGGCACACCACCAACTATGGCCAGCTAGCATTTCGCACCCAGTGGCTATGAGCACCAACAACAACAAAAAAGAAATTGTCTTGTGTTGTTGTTGTAACTAAGTGAGACTCTAGTCGAATATCAAAGAGGCACAACCATTAGAAACTGAGAAAAAGATCCAGTTGAATAAGCTGTTGTAAAACTGCAACAGACAACAACAGCAACAACAACACATACAATGTTGATTACTTTTGATTGAGCTCCTGCTGCTGTTGTCGGTATACAAAAAGTGAGCAAACTCAACAGGATATTCTTCCTAAGCACCCACACAAAGATAAGGGCATGATGTTGAGTTGTGTGCGTGCGTGCCTCAGTGATTGTTTGTACACAGACACACAAACACGTATAGGCACATCAACACCATATCCTTCCTTTACAATTCGTTATGGACAAAATATTTTGGTACTACAGACGGACGAGTAGTATCATATCACACTGTTAGCTGTAGATGATGTTCGCACAAAATAGAGTTGTCAAAATGACATACTAGGCGGACGAACTGACTGACTGGCACACTGACTGACAAGATGCCCGAGAGAAAATTGTTTATTGAGCTGTAATACTACTGCACAGTGGCTTGGAATGGTTATATAAAAAGGGTTAAATTGGTTAATGATTTGTGTAAAAGTGGGATATTTTTATATTTGTAGAATCTTCATTAAATTAATTATGTGGAATAGTACATGTTCAGACTTAATAAATTGTACTTCTGCTATATTGATCACAATTTCCCAACGAAAACTTGAACTCAATGACTCACTATATATACAGTTTAGAGTCCTATATACACAGTTTAGAACATGGCCAATTCTTGAAATATCTTAATTTTAGTTTTTCTGCTCAAAATGTGGGATAATTTGGTATAAGCACTATGGTTGTTAATTTCGCACAATAATACAAAATGGCTCTTAACGCATTTTTCTGTTGCAAATTATTTTTAAAATCTATTTTTATTCAATGTATCACAATTCAAACAAAATGTATATGTAAATAATAATAAGTATTACAAATGGGGAAATCGATTGATTAATAAAATTTGAGGAATCTTATATAAATTAAAATCCTCTATAAATCGACTATATCATATTGTACAGATCATTAAAATAATAACGAAAAATGCGCACAAGGAATAGAGACATTTTATTTTATTATCATTCGATTTTACTGAAGACATGTGATCTGCAAGGGATTTCATTCACTTAAGGATCAGACTTAAAGATTTGGTGTACCATTTGTATGAAATCTGACAATATAAGGTATGTTAATGTAAAATGTATGTATGTAAAGTAAACTTAACACGTGCCAACCGGATCAAATCAGCAGAAAACAGATATGAGAGCCATATTCGAAATATATATGGGTGTTATATCCAAATATGAAACGATTTTAGCAAATTTCATACACAAAATGCAAAATTTCGGCTCAATAGATCAGACGTTGGGTATTAAGTAATAAATTAAATTCATGTAAGAATGGACCGCCTATACAAAATGTCAATGCTTTAGGTCAATTTGTGGTTAAAAAGGGCATCATTTAGATGATATCGAATGAAAATATAAATGGGAGCTATATCTAAATCTGAACTGATTTCAACAAATATTCACATATTCTAATCTGTACTTGATTCAGTAAGCTGAACCAAATTTTGTCCTAATCGAACAAACCTTGCGAGTTTGATACCACCATTTATCTAAAATCGACGAAAATTTATATGGGACCTATATCTAAATCAGAACCGATTTCAAAAAATTAAACATACGTCAATCTGTACTTAACTCAGAAAGTTGTTGAAATTTTTGTCGCAATTGGACAAATATTGTGACTTGTATTGAGAAATCGGGCAAAACCATATGTGGGAGTTATATCTATATAGATATCTAACTACTGGGCGGACATGCATAAATCTACTTAAAAATGATGAATATTCTCAACAGAAGTATATCTCGTTTCCTTTTGCATGCTTCAAACATATGCACAATGTCATTATAATAAATAGGATGAAGGGTAAATATTAAATATATATCCAAAATATGAAAGAACAGTGAATTCCGTTGGTTAAGAATACAAAATTCTCAAAAGACCAACATTTGGAAGGTAGTGTTATGTGGTAAGTATGTCAGTATTGAACCACAAATATTGACTACTATAGTTATAGCTAAAATTAAATTAATATATCATTGTATAGGTCTTCCCATATGGGACTTTTATATGGAGGCACTGGCATTGTAAATTATCTGCTAGTAGGTTGTGTATACTCTTTGAATATTAAATACCGAATCACAAGGAAAACTAGGCTAAAAAACTTCGCACAGGAAGTATTATATTAGGTTGGGGAAAAAGAAATACATTATTTTTTCGCAGATGACTGTACTAATAGATTTTTCGTAAAGTATCGATCAAACAATTTCAGATTTGGAAGGGTGACATTTCGCAGTAAAAAATAATTTTTCGCTGTTTTTTTGTTTGGTGAATTTATTTGTGAGTTACAGGGTGTTAAAAATTGATGTGAAAAAAAAATTGGTACATTTTAAAGTTTTTCGTTGACAAAAGCGAAAATGCAAGCCAAGCGGCTAAATTGTGAATGGTGTTGTTCCGATGCTGTAACAGCCATCTACTCGTATGTTTAATTTTGGTTTCGTCGTCATCAGTCAGTCATTTTTGACCGGCATCTTAGAAGTCGTAACATCGCCCAGGAGCTAAAAATCGACCATAACACTATTTTAAGCCATTTACAATTGAGCTGAAACGGCCAGAATTGACCAACAGGAGAGATTTGGCCAGGAGGAGGACAACACATACATCTACAGTGACTCGCCAAAAACTTTGGGAGCTTGGTTGGGAATTTTGAATGGATCCGCCATACAGTCAGGACTTGACACCAAGCGGTTATCATATTTTGTACTAAGGAGGATTGTGAAAATCAAGTACTAGAGTTTTTTTTTGCAAATAGGAAGCAGGACTCTATGAGAGAGGCATAATGATGTTACCTTTAAAATGGCAACAAATCATACAACAAAACGGTGCACATTTGGCCCAAATCGGACATTTCGAAGTTAAATGCCCTATAGTTCATATAACAATCATTGACCTACATTGAACATTTTCTTTACAAATAACCTGGAATTCCTAATTACAGCTTTTATGGTTGAAAATACGACAGTTCGACGGAACCTTTATATGGGGCCTATGTTTAAACTGGATCTGTAACGATCATTTAATGCCAGCATCCAAAAGCCCGAAACAAAATTAGAGTTCATGACTCAAAATATCAAACATTAAGCGTCACTTTTATATGGGGAAAATGTCAAAACATGGACCTATTGGGATCATAATATGCGCAAACGTGGACATAAACATTACCATACCGATTTTGATAGGAGTTATATCAATGTCAATGCAAATTTTCAAAGCTCTATATTTTTTCTAAAGGAGATAAGACAAATATTGAACCCAATTGAAATATCCGCAACCTACCATATAAAAATAGGACATTTAATTAATTCAACATAATTTCCTTTAATGGTGATTCACAGAGTCCATTAATTTTTCGAAAAAAATCTACGGAAGCATTCTATTAAGGGACCCCCGCCCACTTCTTGGTTTCAAAAAAATTAATTTTGTTTTTTTTTATTTAATATAAGAATGATCCTTTATAAGTTCCAGTGAAAATCTCAAGAACTCTTGATTTTATAACCGATTTATTGTGTTAGTATCAAGTGACGGCAAAATTGCTTGTGTTTTTACAACTGGCGAGCACGATTACTCAAATAACCTCCAAATTTTGATACGTTTCATTGTGAGTGTATAGCTATCGTATGAACTAGGATGAATTCAATCGACGAAGACCTTCCTTATTTTTGAAATAATAATCAAAGGTCCTCAAATTTGTTAATTTTGTCACTGATTTAATTCAATTCCACGATTTTTAAAAATATATCCTTCAAGATAAGTTTTTATTTGATTTAAAATCCTACAATTTCTCATTGAAACCTTAACAATTCCTCAAGAATTTCCTGATTAAGCCATCAGCCAGCAAATTTTTCAATCAATAGATCCCTCTCCTTCGCAAACACTGTGCTGCAATGCGTCCCTTTGTTTCATTATTAGAATTAGTGCCATGTCATGTTCTTTCTGCGCATGCGCACATTTTTTTTCTTTTCTTTCAATAAAAACAGATATTCCCTCTGACGCTCCCTAAGGGAGCAAAACAAAAACACAGAAAATAAAGAAGAAGAAACGATTGTGCACTGATAAGAAATTGGCGTAACGAATGGAATTGATTCGCTTGTAAGTTATACCCTTGCCAACCATCTAGCTAACCATATTTTGGTGTGTTACCTAGGTTATTTGTAGGCTTGTCTACTACTAAGCCATAGAGAACACACAACATTATTTTGCAACATCATCAAACCTCATTCACAGCTCAATTATACACAAAGACAAACATAAAATACAAACTCAAGCGAAGATTTCTATAGACAGACAAAAACAGAGGACGAACGGGCGGGCAGACGGACGGACAGACATGCACACGGCAATTTTTTTGGAAGCAAAAAAAGGCTGCCTAAACATTACACGGTTCTTTAATGCGACTGCTTGTGTCTTGTGCAACAAAGAACGAAAGAAACGATAAATTGTTGGATGATTGTACGAAATTGAGATGTTAGAACATCTCAATTTCAAGGCGTATAGGTGTTAGATCGTGAAATAAGCGGTAAATTTGTAATAAAAACAAACAATTTCATGCTTGCACATTTATGCACAAACATTCCGTTTGATTGCCTTGCCGAAAATTGGACGCAGAACAAATTTCTTGTTGGGTAAATACTCATTAGAAGCATGAAATTGTAATTCGATCGTATGGTTTAGATAGTGTCGCTATAATTTAATTGATGAAGCATCTAATGGATGTTTTGTGTGTGTGCAGAATCGCATAAGATGCCGCAAATTGCAGTGTAAATTGATGGTGGGTACGAGGTCATTTCTGCAGGGGAATATTTAAATTTTGTCATTGAAGAAATTTAAATATCCGGTGAGGGTTTTTGGTGATTTTTATAAATTTATGTTATTAATTTGCTACTAAAAGTATGCGTCGAAAAGGATTCCTCTGTTTCATGCAAACCAACTATTGATTTATACCACTGCATTTAAATACATTTTGTTTAAGGGGACCTCCCCAATTCTCGATTTTATATTTTCAAGATTTGCATTGGGCTGGTAAATGGTATATGGTATATAATTAAAGTTTTAAAAGAGAAGAAAAATAATTTGCAAAATTTGATTGTTGTTATTTTGTTGTTGTTTTTGGCTATTAAAGATAAAGTGTTATTTTTTATGGCGGGCATGATAACTCCTCACTGCAACATTAGAATCCGGAAATACCAAGGAGTACATGTCTGGCTCTTGTTGAAATGGGATTATTGACTTCGCTCAAAAATTAACAAAATGGCAGACCTTTGAAATTCCTTTTAGAAGTTCGCCTATTTTTAACCTCGAACTAAGTTAAAAAATAAGGAAGTTCTTCGCCGATTGGTTCATACGATAGCTATACACTCCCAGAAAACGTATCAAAATTTGGAACCGATTGGATTATTCCTTTCCTTCCTTGGAAACTTCTCCGTATAACGTCCGACCGAAATAAAATATACGATATAGAAAGATAATATTTTAAAATATTTACAAACAAATCTTGGTCATCGATACAAGAGTGCCCTTTAAAAAAACGCGGTGTTGACAAATGTTATCCCCTAAATACCATCAAAAACCACAGGGATCGTTTTTTGATCATGACATTTTTGCGGGATCTTCAGGTTCTTTATTTAAGGTTGATAAAATGATTACAGCGATCCTTCAACGTTTTGATAATATTTGGGAGTATAATTATTTAGTTTTCTTCCTTCAATGAAAAATTAACATATCTGGGAATATGCAATAGTCATTGGAAACAGATCTAAAGACCTCGGATGCCGCGTATGTAATTCGAAGACGTATTTATTAATTGGAAGTCATATTTAATTAATTCATTAAAGTGGAATTTACTCTTTGCATATTTCCTTATTGTGAAAAAGTAGGAAACTTTATTTCAATCGACGTACCCTCCGATCGTTTAGTCCATAGTCTTTATTTCAAAACCTGAGGAATCAGTATTTAACATCAGGATGACAGATTATATGAAAATATTATGACCTATTATACAAATGTTTTCAATGAGAGCACTTTGGGCCAGAGATCCCATTTTTTTGGCCATAATTATGGAAGTGGGTTTATGAAATAAATAAATATCACATAGAAGGATTTCAAGGGCGCTTATTACGATTCTGCAAGAAAAACGTAGAAATTTAATAGTGTGGATCGAAAATGGCGGTCTATTTTTTAATAATTTAATTAATCAATTTATTTTTGAACACATTTTGTAGAGCTATGCCCACTAATTACAAATTTGGAATCAGTATTTAGCATCAGGATGGCATGAAATCGTATTGTTTTTCTTATTATGGTCTTAAAACTATGGCACATCTTAATTAAATTTGAATTATATCCAATTTGGTTGGAAAACATGCATAAAATCCTTAAATCCCCGGACAATATCTCAAAAAAACCAGTGGAGCAAAAACGATAATTTTTGGTAAGAATATGTGCTACATAATGCGGACATACCAAATACACTTAATTTGGTTAAAGAGCAGGCTAATATCTTCCAATTTTATCATCAGCGTGCTGTGTTAGTATTAGTCCATTAGGGGCAAATTTCAATGACTATTTATATACTATCGACAATAACTCTTACGTTTATGAACTTTCGCAAAATTCTGGACAGAGAACATATCACGGCGTCGATTGGTGCTACAACCATTAAAATTTCCTCTGGCACTATGTTCTGAAACTCAATTTTTTTGGACAAAATTATAAGCGAAATTTTGATTATTATCTCCAAATTACTGATAATTTTTACTTCCATTGTAATCACCAGTCCCTTCTGTTTAATTGACCGCCATCTCAAATTAATATTTTGACGCATGCAGAGGTTATATATTATCAAATATCCGATTTGAAACTATCTTTGTACAACCTGTGATCTTCACCAAGCCCAAATCAAATCCGAATATGGGACTAATTCGTCCGCTTCTTCTGCCTCCTCCCCACAAAAGATCAAATTGTTCAATGTATATACATTCAATATTACACGAACTGAATGACTGATTTGAATCAATATGTGCACAAATGTCAAGTTGAGGCCCGTCGGCCCTCCTCTTCTGGTACCTCACCCACAAAGGGTTAATATTTTATAAAATTGTACATTTGGTTTAAAGCGAATTGAATAACCGATTTTAACAACATTATATTCGAAACCTCTTAATAGAAGAAGGCAGAAGACCTCCGCAAACCATAGGCTTAGGGAATACACTGGTGGCCAAGACTAAAGCAATTGAAATTGCAAAATAAATAACAGGACGTTTATTTTTTGAAAATTAACTTATAGTGAACGTTTTTATTTTGCATTACGGCAGATCTGAGGATTAGTCATTACAAAACATTAATTTTGATTCCCACAACCAATCTTTGACATGTTTCGGTGTATGTTTGAGTTTATTGTAGGAACTTCAGGGAACTATAGCGTTTTCAAACACATTTGTATAAAGAATATCTAACTCCATAAAAATAAAAACAGCCCAATACCATTATTGACCCTCCATCATGCTTCCCAGTACACTTAAAATACTGTGACATGAGCTTTTCATTTTTGAACTTTCTAACGGTAACTTTTTTAATGTCTGAATCTTTGATATCTCACTTTAATTCAACCGAGTGCATAATGTTTCTCCATTGAGTCGAATTCGAAAGGTTGCGAAAGGTTTTCGGATTATTTTCAGAAATCTAGACAAGATATTTGGAATTTCCCCATTTATAAAATATATTTCAAAATGGTGCCCAATAATTTTCAGATTATTATTACGGATCAGAATATGTCAATCAATCAATTTTCTTAAACATTGATCAGAAAAAATAAATTTCAGATTCAGAGGCAATTTTTCAACATCAATTTCATTGACAGCGCCATGACAAAATGTTACAGATCCTTCTAGAATCTCCTGGGATTAACTTAGAAAGATCACAAAAAATCTACCCGTTAATCTGTTAATAATGTGTCATAAAAAATCGCATAAGTACATATGACACAGATTTGCGCTGCCAACAACAATAAAAAGGTCAATAAGGAAAATGACAACTGGTGTGTGTGAGATTTTAGTAGCGGCCATAAAACATGCAACTCCAATAAAATAAAATATGATCCACCTTGGCAATCACATGTTCAGGCAACACACTAAAAAGGGGATAGCAGGTAGCATTATTCAAAATTTATCTAATTTGAAAAAATTTAAATATTAGGTAGTTTTAAAAAAGGGCCAAGAAAGAGAGGTTACCTCACGTTCTTTCTCTCCTTTTTCTACCTTGTTGATGGGTTGCTGGCCATAAAGAATATTATAAATTGTACAAACGATATTTTTGTGGGCATGCAAGAACATGTACATTTTTATTTGAACCCCCACAATTTTTTCTGTCTTATGTATGTACATAGTTTTGTTGCTATGTACACATGTTTGTTTTGGAGGGGAAATGTTGAGTAAAATGCTGGTTATTGGATAAAAACATAAAGAGTGAGTGTGCTTCCCCTCTGAGAGTGTGAAGGAAATTGCTCTGAGAACATTACCACCACCGCCAACAACAACAACAACGGCCATGGAGTACCCACAATGACGACCATTATCATTTGTGTGAGGGGGAGCTAACAACAACAACTCGTGACGTTTTAACAATGACGATTTTGAGCATGCACGCTTTTGAGTTGTTTGGTGGTTTGTTTATTTTATTTGTGTGGCTGTGTAGATTTAATGTTGTTGTTCTATGTGGAGGAGCACCACTGTCCACCAGCGACAACAACAACGTATGTATAAAACACATATAAATAGCATAATAATAAACCATCCGCAACACCAAGAACAAATGGAACAATAGCAACAACAACAACCAAGGCAATGGCCAGCCAGCCAGCCCGCCATCCAACAACACTCCAAAAAAGCAATAAAAACGGAAACAATAAGATTTTGTTTTTTCATGTCGTGGATGGAGTTAACAACATTGCACACACAACAATATTATCATTGCATGTTGTTGTTGTTATTGTTTTAGTTAGTGGTGGTGTCGTTTGCTCGAAGGTAGTATGTTCGTGTGCACGATAGCCGAGCCTTTGCTACAGCAGTGGCCGTACTCATCATCATCATCACTATTGGTGTTGTGTTGTTGTTGTCGTCGTCGTCACCGTTCTTCTTGCCGTTATTGTTGTTGCCTGCTGCTGTATGAGTGTACCGATCGACCGTCAAGAGAGAAGGAGGAGAATTACATGCACACAAACGAACACACACACCGACACTCAAATACAACAGCTACAGATGGATTTAACCCAAGTCTCCTCAACAAAGAAAGGTAGTCAAAATTAAAACAACATACAATTCAGTCTAGTTTTAAACTTTGACGTGCAAACACCACATTCCCATACCAAGGAACAATTTCACAATTTTGTTTCATCGGTTACGAATGCGTTCGCCCGTTTGAAAACAAAAAAGAAAAATATAAACAAGACGCTAAGAGCCAAGTCAAAAAAACCGCAACAACTAAACGGACTATATTTAGATAAGCTAACGGAAATATAAAAAACATATATTGATATGCAATTAAATTGTTAAGAAAAAAGTGTATGGATTATCAAATTAAAAACAAAACACACAAGCACATGAAACAATAAAAAACGGAAATCAATAAAACACAATAACTTAATTAATTTTCTTATAAGTGAAATAACAAAAAATCGAGAAAAAAGAAAATTAAACCCCCAAAAGGATTAAAGTGACAACAAAAAATTAAAATACCATTTTTATTTGGAAGTGCCACATGTTGACCGACTGTTGCATAAGTCACGTGTGTTGCAAAGTTTAACTAAAGCACAAAACCACAAACAACAAGAATACAAATGTCTTCATTAAAATCATTGATTACAATTGTCAATTTATTAGTGTTGATCATGGGTCTGACAGCGGCGGCACCCACCATCGCCAATACACTAATAAATGATAGCAATGCCGCTTTGGTAGCAGCAGGAGAATCATCATCAGCAACAGCCGCCAGCACCACCTCACCACCCAATTCTTTGCGTTTGCGCAAACGTCATCGTAAACGTCACAGCAATTGGAATATTTACAATAATTTCAATGAAAATTCCAGCATTGTGGAATGGTATAATCCGTGTGGTGGTGTCTTTGATCCAAATGTCAAAAATACTCGCCGTCCCAGTAAACAGGAACAGAGAAAGGTAAAAATTGGGGGAAATAATTATAAAGTTAAATATGAAAGTAATAATTAAATAATTAAAAGTGGAAAAAAATTAAAAAGCATTAAATTTAAATATGAAAATATAACAACAAAAAAAATATTTAAAAATTTAAAAGGCGTAAAACGTAAAAATAAAATATTTGTAACTCTGTCAAATTCGAATTAAAGAAAATATTTGTTTCAATAAATGCTGACAATTCCATAGGTTAATTTCAAAAATAATATTTAAAACTGTAACCGACGTTTTTTTGTATTTTAAATTAAAATAAAATATTTTCCTTAACTAAAATTTGTCTTCTTAAAAAAAAAAACATTTTTAATTATATTTTTTTTAGAAAAAAATAATTTTTTTAGTTAAAAAATGTGAGTGCCGCAATTTTTTATTTATAATCAACATTTAAATTGTTTTAAATTTAATTCATAAATATACACATTTCATAAATAAAAAATTAAATTTTCAATATTTGTAAATTGTATTAATAAATTAAAAATAATAAAAAATTGGACACTACAATTTTTAAACTTAAAAAAAAACATTTTAAATTAAATTCATTAAAAAAAATATTCCGAATATAAAATTAATTTTTTTCTAAATTAAAATATAAAATTAAAACTTTTTTTTTTTCAAATTGAAAAATGAATTTTTTGATGTGAAATTTTATTAAAAAAATAAAATAAAAAAGAATATCAAATTAAAAACAAATTTGGTTCATTCAAATATTTAAAATTGTCGGTAGTCAGAAAAACATAATAAGAAATTCATTTAAATTCTTTTCAACATCGGATGTTTCAAAAATTTATTTTTAAATTTTTTTTTTCATTTATATAAATTTTAGTTATTGTTAATTAATTGTATTTTTATAATTTTATATAATATTTTTGATTTGTTTTATTTTTTACTAATTTTTATTTTTGTTTCTTTTTACTTTTAGATTTATAAATTTTTGAAAAATACCGCCGTTCATGATTTGAATCGCTTGAACAACAGTCACCGCCAGGATATTAATATTAGTAATATCACAACCTGGAGACTGTACAATTATAGATATAAATTCTTGCCAAAATTGAAATTGAATTCCAGTGTAAGTATTTTTAAAATTTTTTATATTAAAAAAATCAAAAAAAAAATATATTTCAAATACCAATAGAAGTTTTGACATGCCATCATGGGAAATTTATTATTTTTTTTTTTGCAATACTAAATAAACGGAAATTCCATTAAATGACATGTAATGTTAGTAAATACAAAAATTAAAAACAAAATCAGACTACTCATCCCCCACAATGGACTTTGATCTACAAAAAATCATGCTTGAATAATATTGACAATAGTTTAAATTTCCACAGCTATTAAGTTTACTACAATACAGCGATTAGTCATCCATAGTGCATGCAAAATAACAATTACACACAACAAATTGTGTGTATATTTGACATACAAATTTACACATATACACCACATTATCTTATCAATAAATTTCCCAAGCATTTCAAATCTTCTATTTTTTATGGTATTGAATTTTGTTTTTCAATGAATCATTTTCGAAAAAATATTAATTTCCATTTTTCTTCTTCTCCTTACAGATCGCCCTGAAACGTTGGTATCGCAATATGCAAACCTATGTTGCCTCATTTGCCTATTTGCGCCGCATCCAATACACCTACGATCATTCGAAATCACAACGTGAAAGTAGCACCTCCCAGGAACTGAAAGAATTGTTGAAAAGTTCACGCAACATGTTGTGCGAATTGGAGGCAGCCGTCAACAAGACCCATCCCTATAAGTCGTTGCAAATGCCCGTTATAACACGCAGTGAAATGAACAAACGCCTTAAATTGCTGACCAAAGAGGGTGTCCTCAATAATCCTCACAATTTACAGGCGGCCAATTCAATTGATTTGAAATTCGTAAAATTCCATTATTTTGAATATTTGAAAAATATGGGACAACTTTTGCGAAAATTCAATAAACGTCGAGGACAAGTTGCCTTGAAAACCAATCATGTGGTAAATGGTTTGTCTGCCAGTGGAGTTGAACAACCACAACAACAGCAAACACAATTTAATGAAATTGAAAAAAGCTCCATGGCCACAAAGGGCAAAGCTAAACAGACAAGAGGTAGAAAAGGCAAAAAATCCAAAAGTAGGAATAATACAGTTTAGGTTAAGATTTCCCTGACACCCTCTCTAGCCCTCAACCCGCCTCGCCTATTATAAGTATTCAAAAAAAAATTCATTTCACAACTCTGGATTTCCAATATATTTATAATATTCTAGTCATTCCAGTCAGTAAAAGAAAAACAAAAATTTTTTTCTTCTAACACAACATTCCTGCTCACTCTCTCTCTCCCTCCTCGCCCCATCTATTTATTATTTTCCACAAAAAAATTTGGAAACATCGTACATCTTTACAAGAAAACACAAAAGTATTATTAGTATGTAAAAAAAAGCCACCACCACATTCCACAAAAAGTGTAAATTTTTTATTATTGTAATCTATTATTAATATTTATAGAAATGTTCCTATTTATATAGCATTCGTTTCCATTGCAAATTACAATCGTTGTTAAAACTGTGATATTAGTTTTGTAAGTTTGAAATCAAAGTATTTTCTTTCTCTCCCTCGCCTCTCCTTTATAGCGATTGTAATTTAAAACCTCTCTTTATTTCTGTAGCAACTAATTTTAAGTTAATTAAGTAATGTATGTAATATGTGTATGTATGTAGTGTGTGTAACTTATTATCATTATTATTAATTATTATTATCGATATTGTTTATAACAATTAGCCGTTTAAGTATTATTATGTTTATTATTATTTTGTTAGCGTATAAGAATTATTTTTTGATTTATGAATGAAGCTGAAGAGAAATGAAAAAGAATTAAAGAAATATAAAACAAAAAAGATGACAAATCTTAAAAACAAAATTCAAAACAATAAATCGTTGTGTTTTTTTTTATTTACCACAAACTTATTTGGGGAAAATATATCGGGAATTAAAAAAATATATAATATGCAATTTTGACTTAGATTGACATATTTTGAAATTTCAAATGATTTCATTAAATCATTTGTCCATTCACTCAGATAATCCGGCATGTCACAGATTCCGATCGGAATGGTTTCAATTTCGTATATCAATTCGAATTGTTTTACCTTATACATTCTACACTAGATCCCTTTTATTAATTATACCCCACACAACTATGTTGTCAGGGTATTATAGCTTTGTGCAGCCCCAAGAGTTTGTAACGCCGCGAAATATTGGTCCTAGACCCACATTTAAGTATACCGATCGTTATATCTCGACTAGCTGAGTTGATCTAGACATGTGTGTCCGTCTGTCCATTATAATTTGTAAACAGGATACAGTTATGGACCAATCTTCACGAAATTTTGCAAGTAGGATGGGTTCTGCCCAATGAAGTCCCCTATTGTTTTTGGTAAAGATCGGTTAATATTTAGGGGATGAAATGGACCAAATACTAAATTTTTGTCGGTTTTTCTGGTGGCTCCAGAGGCCGCAATTATGGCCCGAACATCGTGAAATTTTACACTGAGAAGGGGATCGGGCCATAAAATTTGCATTTTATGGCGTATATATTTACTCCTTAAGGACAAAACCCCGAGAAGTTGATAATATATCCAAGAGGAGTGGTTTTAAATTGATACCAATTATATTGTCGTATGTACTCGGATGTGGGAGTTACACTTAAATATTTACAGGTGCTTACGTACTCAGATATTATTTAGTAACCCATTACCACACTAGAGTGCGGAAATATAGCGCTGATCGCTTTGAAATTTTCCATGAGGTTCCAGTTATGATCAAGGACAACTCCTATAACTTTCGGTGATGGGCAGATTATAATTATGGGATGAAATGGACCGAATACTTATTTATTTTTGTTTTTTTCGAGTCGATGCCAATAATAAGCTAAACATCACAACACAACCCACGGTGAGGGGAATCTGGACAATTAGAATATGAATAGTAATATTCGGAAATATGTCAGTGTAAGGAAAAGGTGTTGTTGACCTCTAATCGGTCTAGAGGGAGCAAATATCACGAAATATTGCCCAAGCTCGGAATAAATATTCGCAGAAAGTTAGAGTTTCCAGGTAGTTGTGTAGGGTATCGTATGGTCGGCCCCGACCGATTATACTGCTCCGTTCACAGGTTTAAATATAGAAATATTACTCTAATCAAAACAAAAGCCAATAAACATTTGTATAAATATATTAATAACCAGTAAGGCAAGTAGTAAAGTCGGACTGGGCTGAGTATATGATTCCCTTTACCACTTTGGGTATATTCTACATATGTATCCTATATATACCTATATCTGAACCGATTTCAGGGAAACTTGAGACTAATTTATATTACTTCAGTACGTTGTGTCAATCGGCCAACCTATGGATCTTTTCACGAAGCTTAGCAACATCATTCTAGACTTAATTCAGTACCCTATACCAAACTTTGTGCAAATCGAAAGATATGTAAGGACTTTGGTGCACCAATTGCATAAAATCGCACGAAAATATATATGGGAGCTATATCTAAATCTGAATCGATTTTCACGAAACTTAGCACACGTCATTCTAGACTTAAATCAGTACGCTATAACAAATTTCGTGCAAATCGAATGATTTTCAGAGACTTTGGTGCAGCAATTACCTAAAATCGGATGAAATTGTTATCTTCAAACGGTCCAGTTGTTGACAGTAGGGATCAGAATTTAGCGTTTGGCCATATGGAAGCAACTCATAACAAATAATCCCCTTCCTGTCCCACCAAATACATAGCAGAACCTTCGTGGCCGTTAGTCCTGGTTTGGCCACCGTTTAAGGTGCTTCGCCGCTCTCTGCCCACGATCGTTTTCTCACAGGGTTATCGTATGTGATCCATTTCTCATCTCCAGTCACCGTCCGTTTAGGAAATGGGTCTATCTCATTCCGTTTGGGTCTATCTCATTCGCAGATGCAAATTCGATCCATCATTTTTTCTATTAATTGGTGTGGCTCCCAAATATAGAGCTTCTTTTTGAATCCAGCTTCGATCATTTCTCCGATTTTATCGATATTTTCGACTACCGGCCTAATGGATTTCTTTTTCCCCAAAAAAATAAAGATATACACATAGAACTGTGCACAAATTTACAGAAACGCTGTAGAAAGCACTAATCAAAACTTAACTCAAAAAATGGAAAATTAGTGTACGCATTGTTATATTTCTAACGTATTTAAACCCTTCACCATACTGTGGTACAGGGTTTTAAGTCTTTGTGAATATGTTTGTAATAGGCAAAAATAATCGAGATAGACCCATGGTTCATTTTGAGAATATGCATAGAATCACTTTCTGAGTCGATATATGCATATCCGCCCGTCCGTCTATCTGTTCATGTTAAATTGTAAACAAAGTACAGGTCTCATTTATGGCCCAAGGACGAATCCTATTGAAATTGGGAAAAATCGGTTCAGATTTAGATACAGCTCCCATATATATTTTCGTCCGATTTAAGGTAAATGTGGCAGCAAAGTCCCTATATATCTTTCAATTTCCTCGATATTTGGCATAGCGTACTGAATTGTGACTAGAATGATGTATGTACATTTTCTTGAAAATCGGTTCAGATTTAGATATAGCTTCCATATATATTTTCGTCTGATTTAATTGTGGGATAAACATTTAGGTTTTCCCCGAGGAGGATCTATTTAACACGTGCTATAAATTAAAGTTCCTTAAGAAACAGTCAGTGGATATATCTTTCTAAGCTAACTCTAGTATTTGTAATTGTGATATGTAATGTGGGATATTTTTCGGTTCTTTTTGGGAATCCGCATATGGGTGCTAAATATGCATTTCATCAATAATTATTAACTCTGAATTAGAATGAATGTTAAATATGGAGAAGGAGTGGACCGATATTACCCATCTTCGTACTTGATGGACCTCCCCCATTCTCGATTTTAAATTTTCAAGATTTTTATTGGGCTGGTAAATGTTCGGGTTTGTAACCGTGCATATATATATATATATATATATATATTTAAAGATTTAAAAGAGAAGAAAAATAATTTACAACATTTGTTGTTGTTGTTGTTTTTGGTGATTAAAGAAAAGCCCATGATAAATCCTCACTGGAACATCGGAATCCGGAAATTCCAAGGGTGTTAGAAAGAGTATGAACTAATTTTATTGACTTCTCTCAAAAATTCGCCTATTTTTTTATCGCTAACTATATTAAAAAATAAGGAAGTTCTTCACCGATTGACTTTTATTCATTGTGTCGACATCATGGTCCTCCACTTGTTTAGTTTTTGTGTGAAGTTAATAGTCCTAGTTCATACAAGAGTCAGATATGTAATTTTTCGACTTCCGTTGGAAATTTAGATTCGAATTTTACAGTCTTTAATGGGAACCTAATTCTCGTTTTCAAAAATACGATTTTTTTATTTAATATGAACCTACAACTTCTCATGAATTTCTCATTAAAATCTCAACAACACCTGAAGATATAGCTTGATTGTGTCACCATCAAGTGAGGCAAAAATGCTTCGCAAAGAGTGTTTTACGATTGCGGACACGATAACTCAAAAACTATTAACCAATATAGCTATAGTATGAATTAACATAAATGCCATCGGTGAAGATTTTCTATAGTTTTCAGGTTAGCTTTTGGTTGGAAGAAGCCGATTTTCTAAAAAAAAATAATGGGCAATCATGTCTGCCATCGACAACAACAAAAGCTATATTTTGTCAATATATTTTCTTATTATTTAAGTCTTCAAATTCATATAATATATGTTCTTTTGCCAGCCGATTGAATCTTGTCGAAATTTGAAATCGTAAAAAACAATCCCTTATGAAAATGTCTTAAAAAAATACCCAATTTCTCTTCAACTACGATTTCGAAGATCATTAGCAGTGAATACATTTAAATTTACACACATTTTTAAAAATATATTTAGTTATTGCTATTCTAATCTAAATATGGAATAGTGCAAACGGAACCTTTGATCCAAATTATAAATAACATAGCAACAATAATAATGAAAACCCAGTAGCCATAAACCAAAAAATTCGAGTCTATGATTTTGTGTTAATTTTTTTGTTTAAATTTAAATTTGGAGAGAAAACCGCGGTAGCCATACATATTTTCTACATTCTAGCAAGTGTCTATTTCCTCCTATATGCCTTCTACATATCTATATTTTTAGATACATATATACATATAAATCTAGATATTATTAACCGACTATAATAAAGTTATATAACTATAATTTGATTACTTTTGACACCCATGTTGTTAAGTTGTTAAATGTTTTTTTTTTGTGGTTGCTGTTTTTGTTGTTGTTGCGACCATTTATGGTTCGTTCCCATGCGTCGCCGTTTATGAAGATGTCGTTGAACTACTGACTGGAAGTTGATGTATTTTTTGTTTTTCTTTTCAAAATACCAAAACACAGCTACACACCGTCTGAGCTGTGGCAGAATGTCATAAAAAATCATCAACCAAACAAAATACCAAAAAAAAAACTTTTCTCATGCGCGTGTATGCGTCTTGACCACTTACTATAAAATAAAATTACCGGCAATTTTTAATGTTTAGGTTTTTGGTTTTAGTTAGTTAGTTGGTTCGGTTCGGTTTTAGTTAGGCAAGACCTAGATAGAAGTCAAGAAAAAAAAAACAATAACAAAAAATTCTAACCCTATCTAAATATTTTGTAATTAAAACCAGTTATTTATTTTTTTAATTACTCGCATTGAACTTGAGTTTTTTGCTTTAGTTTTTTTGTTATTGTTTTTTATTTTGCTTTGTGATGAGTACTTCCACTTGTGGTTGAGCATGTGTGCAAGTGTCTTTGTAATTTTGTTTTTATCTCTAATAGGCTTCTTATGTTTATGACCAACATTTTATATGCTACTTAGTAATAAAACATAAATGAAGACATCTATGGTTAAGATAGAAATGAAAAAAAAAAAAATGATTATAAAATATCATTTAATGTTGGCACTTTTAGTCTTAATACTTTGCTATGTGATGGAATTTGTGTTCTTTATTCTCGTGAGAAAATAAGTTATGTAGTTTCTGTTTGATTAAGGAATTCTTTTTGAGAATATTTTTTTGGGTATTTTGATCGGTTCAGAGATATGAATAATAAAAAATGAATCTAATGTGAAATGTAATTATTAAATTATAATAATAAATTATGTTTTTGTTATCTAAATCAATTTTATATCATATATTTAGTATTTTAAACCGAAATATATGCGTATGTAAAATTTAGAAAAAATAAAAATCCGAGATGGCATTACTTAGTGAACATAAGAGGAGTTTTCCGTTTTCGTGTTCAGGAGAATGGGCTCCGAAATATTTGTTTCTTATAAGTATTCTCTCGAAATATAGATAATTTCTAAATTATTGAAGATTTAGACTGCGTAATTCAATTCAATTATAAAATAGGGTTTCATAAATTTTGAGTCCATGATTCATAAATGTTCGCATTACTTTAGAGACAAAAAAATCCGATTTATAAAATGCCAGTATCTATGAATGGTGGTCTTTGTAATAAACTATGAAACCTGCATATTCCCATATTCTATTTCGTCCTTATTTTCTTTACCATAAAAAATTGTCACTCTGAGATTCATGTTAAAAATTTTAAAATTTGTTCGAATCGGATTTTCATATAATTGACTCGATTGTTGTACTTAACCTAGTTCATAGAAATTTTATAAAAAATACTATATACTATACTATATAATTCTATATACTACTATAATTCTATATAATAATATATACTATACTACTATAATTCGATGTACATGAATTACAAAAACTGTTGGAATCGATGTAAATATTAGGTTGGGGAAAAGGAATTCATTATTTGTATATGAATTATAGGACTTTATTTAACATACTTCGAAATGGTCAATTTGTGCCAAATATACACCGTTTGGTAGTATAATTTGTTGCCATTTTAAAGTTATCTTCATAATGTCTATCTCATAGAAGTCCTGCTCTCTATTTGCAAAAAAACTGTAGTGTCGATTTTCACAATATCAATTCAAGAAAAATACGATAATCGCTTGGTGCCAAGTCCGGACTGTATGGCGGATGCATTAAAACTCCCCAACCAAGCACTTGCAATTTCTGACGAGTCACTGTCGATGTGTGTTGCTAGCGTTATCCTGTTGGAACAGGACACCTCTCCTGTTGACCAATTCTAGCCGTTTCTGGTCAATTGCTATCTTCAAACGATTCAGCTGTTGACAGTAGAGATCAGAATTTAGCGTTTGGTCATATAGAAGCAACTCATAATAAATAATCCCCTTTCAGTCCCACCAAATGCATAGAAGAACTTCCTGGCCGTTAGTCCTGGTTTGTCCACCGTACGTGAACCAGATGGAAATTCGATCCATCCTATTTTTTTCTTTTAATTGGTGTGTAAATGGTTTAAAACAGTTTTATGATCGATTTTTAGTTCCTGGGCGATGTTACGACTGCTAACATGCCGGTAAACTTCGATCATTTTTCCGATTTTGTCGACATTTTCGACGACCGGCCTAATGGAATTCTTTTTCCCCAAACTAATATTTACCATAGGTAGATCTCATTTAATTGCGTTTTTAGAAGAGCCGAATGTTTCCATCTTCGAATTTGACATAGCGCCTATATAAAGGTCACGTCTAGTTTTAAGTATTACCATGGTTTAAGAAGCATTTTCTACCATCCATTCTCGATTTTATATTTCGACAAGTTTCAGATGAGCATACATTATGTTAGAGACTTGTAACACTGCATACATGCATTTGAGGACATAAAGAAAAATATAATAAATTAACAAAATGTTTTTTTTTATAAAAGAAACTACATTTTTTCCGATGGCGGGTAAAATTGGCGCAATTAGGAGAGTGCATATCTGATTATTTTTTTGGAAAATAGCTTTTTTTCGACCGAAAAACATGCTGGAAAATAAGGAAGATCTTCACTGATTGAATTTAGGTCCAGAATAACGTGTTAAAATTTGGAACCAATTGGATTAATAGCTTTTGAGTTATCGTACCTGCCATTAGAAGAGAGGAGTTGTGTTTGGTCCCTTAAGTAATTTTGTTGGACACTGAACAATTTATTTTTGGGTAATCTCTAATTTTTTCCCAACTCCTAGTACAAAGAAAACATACCGGTATTTTTTCCGAGTCTGACTTTACCTCAAAACATATTCCTTGAAATTTTCCTAACATTTTTATGTCAATCTACGTTCAAACAAAGTAATTGAGAAGTTCTTCTATGTTCAGAATATAATGCCCATTCTATGTGCTTAATAAAAGAAAAAAACAAAATTTACAAAAATATTGTCCTATATTTTAGTACCCTAGACCATATTCTACTCTTGTAACCGTTACTTTAAAACATCTCTCCTTTATGGCTATATTATTACTAACTAGCATCATTTATTACCATAAATACTATTTATCCCAAGCAATAGACAAAATACCCTATCAGTAGACTATCTGACTATCTTCACCTCATTTTACCGGTTTTAAACACGTATTGAATGAAACACAACTACGTTAGTTGACTACTCCTTCTACGCCCAGCTGTATTATCCATTTCAGCAAAAAAATGGATATTGCCTCTTTTCATGTATTAGACAGAAGACACACAATTTAACCAGTCATAATTCTCGAGAAAAGATTAACAGTTATGTAGTATTATAGTAGGCCTTTAAAAAAACAAATACTTAAACAAAAATTTCCCTAAAAAAATATTCTGCCCACAAAAAATCTCCAAACTACACAACCCTTGTCGTCTGCTGCTGGACAAAAGAAAGACTAGCAACCGAACGACCATCATCGTATCTATATTTCATATTCGTCGTAAGATGATAATAACAACGATTATGAGTTATTAAAATCTATATTGCTAATCTCCGGTTCATAGCCATACACACACACACACAAACAGTAACAAAGACCACAGACAATACCATTGCCATTGTTATATTCAAATTTCAAAAAGATTTAACCGAACCATTGCCGGACACATAATGCGACTTTGCGAGTACAATTCTAATTGTTAGATTAAGACATTACTTAAGACCCGACGAATTCCAAGTCGGTTACACTCGAAAAAGTCGAAAGCGACAACAATCGTTGTTTGAAAATATTTGAGTGACACTTGACACTTGTAGCGTAAACTAAACATGTCAACCAACCCAAACAGCCCAGTCAAGCCAACCGGCATTGGAAAGCAGGTAATGATCAGCCATTGTTGTTGCCTTTAAAAACCGAACAAATAACCCGATATTGAAACGATAAATTTTTTGAATATTTTTTGGTAATAGAGTAGCCAGAAATTTATGTGGCCATTGTTGGAATATTAATCTATTGTAATCAATAAAGGGCTTAAATATGCGACCAATGTATTTCCTGTAATGTTCGAAATAAATACCATTGTTATGGTATTTAAATACTCGTATTTATTAGGCTGTGGTATGAAAAAAAATGGCGGATTTAGGAATCAATATTAGAAAAGACAATTTACATGTTCCATTGGGAGGCCTTAATTGGATAACGTTTTTATTATAATTGTAAATGTAATAATTTAAGAATGTAATCGATCATTTGAGTTTTTTTAAATATTGACTGTTAATAAGAATTATTTAATTATGATCAAATAACCCTAAAGTATAGTAAAACCAGTGAGCGGAGCAGTATAGTCGGACGGGCCGACCATATGATACCCTACACAACTTCCACGAAAATCTAACTTTGTGTGGTTCTATATTCTGATCTTGGGCAATTTTTGCACTCTCTTGACCTTCACCGTGGGTTGTGTTACGATATTCGGCTTATAATTGTGGCCTATATATCGACTCTAAAACACACAATAAATTAAGTTTTCGGTCCACTACATCCCAAAATTGTTATCTGATCATCACCGTTGTCCTTGACCACAACTGGAACCTCACGGAAAATTTTAAAGCGATCAGCGCCATATTTCCGCCCTCTAGTGTGCTAAAGGGTTACATAACATCTAAATACGTAAACATCTGTAAATATTTGATTGTAACTCCAAAATCTGCGTACATACGACAACACAATTGGTATCAATTTGGTTCATTTCATCCCCTAAATATTAACTGATCTTTACCAAGAACAATAGGGGTCTTCATTGGACCCATCCTACATGCAAAATTCCGTGATGATTGGTCCATAAATGTGGCCTGTATCGTGTTTACAAATTATAATGGACAGACAGACGGACGGACACACATGTCTAGATCGACTCAGCTAGTCGAGATATAACGATCGGTATACTTAAAGGTGGGTCTAGGACCAATATTTCGCGGCGTTACAAACTCTTGGGACTGCACAAAGCTATAATACCCTGACAACATAGTTGTGTAAGGTATAAAAATAACCGAAACCTATAGAAGTATCGACCAAATATCTGACATAAGTAGAGCAAATTTATAACGGTTAAAAGGTTTTAGCGTAGCAGTTCATTCTTTGGTGTGGTAATGGTAATATTAAATTATATTAGAATATTTAGAACCCTTTACAAATGACTTTAAGCAGTTGCTGAGCGATGCCCGTGCTACGTTGTGTTTGCTCAAAATTAAGTACAAAATCAAAGCGAACTCTAGAACACGACTCACATTATAATTTTTTAAAAACAAACTGATAATCCAAAATGGCTGATATTTAAAACCTTTTTAACACCAAGAGGTGGACACATAAAATGTTAGTAATCGTTTGGGACTATACTATGATACATTTTTGGTGGGAAGATTTGACACCCAATGAGAACCAAAGTAGAGAATCGCCAACTACCGAATAATTGGGGTACAGTTATAACTTCATAATGCCTCTCTCATAGAGTTTTGCAAAAAAACTCGATTTTCACAATCCTCCTTAGATACCAATTTTTTTATCATTAAAGACATTTTGAAATGCAAGAAAAAGATGATAATAGCTTGGTGCCAAATCTGGACTGAATAGCGGATGCATTAAAACGTCCATACGAAGCTCAAGAAGTCTTTGGCGAGTCACGTCTTGCAATGCAAGAAAAATATGATAATTTTAACTTAGTTTGTGGTAAAAAAAAATCAAAGTGTTTTGCGAAGTCAATAACCTAGTTCATACGAGAGCCAGACATGTACTCTTTCTAACACCTTTGGAATTTTCGGATTCCGATGTTCCAGTGAGGAGTTGTCATGCCCGCCATCAAAAATAAGGACTTTTCTTTGATCACAAAAACAACAACAAAAATTTTTTGTAAATTATTTTTCTTCATTTTTAAATCTTCAAATATATATGGCAAAGTTACAAACCTTAACAAGCATTACCAGCCCATTTAAAACTTAAAAATAAAAAATCGTGATTGGGAGGGTTTCCATTAATTGGTGTGGCACCCAAGCATCGAGCTTGTTTTTGAATTAATCTTAACGTAAATAGTTTAAAACAGTTTTATGGTTGATTTTTAGCTCCTGGGATATGCTACGACTGCTATTTTATCGACATATTCGACGAACGGCCTAATCGATTTCTTTTTTTCCCAATCTAATATATGAGAACTATATCTAAATCTGCGCCGATTTCAAACTTAACACAAAACATTCTAGACTCAATGTCAAATTTCGTGTATTTAAAACAAACATAGCCTCTTCGGTACACCATTTACATAAAATCGGGCGAAAGTATATATGGGAGTTATATTTAAATCTGAACCGATTTCAACCGATTTTCAGTATGATGTTTAAAGTTTTGTCTCTATCGGACAAACCTTGGGAATTTGTTGAACATTTACATAAAATCGAACGAAACTATATATGGGAGCTATATTAAAATCTAAACCGATTTTAACAAATCTTCGCATACATCATTCTATACCTAATTTAGCACGCTGTGTAAAATGTTGTCCCCATCGGACAAACATTTGGAGTTCTATGCAATATTTACATAAAATCGGTCGAAGAAATATATGGGAGCTATAGCTAAATCTAAACCGATTTTCTGCATTTCCGGTGGACGGACGGTCAGACGAACCCGCAGAAAGTTATTCTATGTATAAACATTCAATATCAAACATCATATGAGTAGTAACAATGTATGTGCAAAATTTCAAGGCTCCATCGTACATATTGCGGCTCTATCGTAATTTCAACAGACGGACATGCATGAATCGACATCGAATTATATATTGAACAAGAATCATATACATACTTTATGGGGTCTCCGGTGAATATTTCGAGGTGAAAATAGCAGACTATTTCAACAGACTTCGTATTTCCAATTTTCGCCTTTTGGAACAGTAGAATTGATATCAGATTAAAGGTGGAGTGAACATATACGCAAATTTTGTAACATTTCGCACAAAAGACTAGGCCCTTTGACCCCCTAAATATTGACTATCATCATCAAAGTACCCATGCTTATTCCTATGTCATAGATTCTCACCCGTGTTAAATGTCGTGATATTCAGATCATAATTGTTGTATATAGGGCGACTCGCAATGGACGGACGGAATGGAACACATTGATAGGTCAATTCAGCTTATTGATAGCAGAATATGCCAAGGATGTAATCATATGGGGTAAACAGTCCTAAATCGCGGCATACATCTTACCTAGATAAACAGATTAACAATAATTCCAATACCTACATGTATTCATGGAGCATCAATGATGGATTTTGTGGTTTTCACCTTTTATGCACATATTTCAATCGTCAACGATTTGACATCATCATTAAGAAAAATCTCTTAACATGATTTAAAGTCTAGCATTGACAGTTGTCAAAACATATGCAGAGAAGTGACGTGACTATTGCCACCGGTCGGTGTGATCAACAGAAAATATCACTTAAGTCCCAACAGTGGGTCAAGTGCAGCACTTATTCAACCTAAGTACATCCATGTAACCGCAAAACCATATTCAATTCATAATCTCGTCCGTCTGAATGAATTTGTGGCTAGTATTATATTTGTCTCCATAGTCAGCAAATACAACAACAATAGGCCACAATGCTGAAAAAGATATATGTAATTGATGATAAATCACTTGGTTAATTGTACGATTACGGGTAGTTGATCTCCATGGATTGTCCATAAGTTAGTAATGTTTGTACAAACGCTATGCGATTTACTCCACGACCAAAAGTTAAAATCCAAGATTTATGCAAATTTACTTTTTAATACCGACACAACATTCGCACAAATATCCAGACACCCTAACACACACAATATGTGCCGAAAGAGAAAAGCTGTTATAATACGCACAAATCAATGATGTCTAAACTACCATCAGCGAAAGAAAGGCGAACAGACAGACAGACAAAGTAGACGATTTAACAATATTTAGCAAACATCAGTCTGAGCTGAGCTGATTGTGCGAAAACTCCATTGAAATGAATGGCTTATGATCCGTCTAAGCTGCTACTGAACATTATGTTAGGCAAACATGCTACCTTAAAGGATTTTGGTCACAGGGTAGCCTTCAAGATCGACCTCAAGCAAGACTAGCGACTGTCGAAGAGTTTAACTAGATATTTGAGAGGATTATCCCTGAAATATGTAGAAATCTGTGCAAGCTATAACCCTGCCATAGGTAAACAACAGATAACTGACAGACCGTATTAGTGGGGTTGTAAGGTATTTATGTGTGTCGACTACTGAATTGGAAACTCATATTCTTATGAATGCATATATGATGTTTTAGATATACTTAAAATTGTGTAGTGTTTCTATGTTGTTTATTCAAATTATTTATATTAATATCGCTACAAGAACTGGTCTGTATTTTTTTAGTATTATGTCCGGGGAACTGACGGTTGAACGGCAATGATAAACTCGAGCAACCTGTCTTTAATACCAACTCAAAAAATGACCAATATTTATATCATATCCCGAATTAGAATGAATTCAAAATTATCACATAATAATATTTCTACATTGTTGCACAGGGTATAAATAAATGCCTATACCTGACCTGCAAAAATAAATATAAAAATTAAGCCTTCAGACTGCAAAAATAATAATTAAAAATCCATGATTACATACACGCCAAAAAACTCACTCTTCTCTTCCTAAAGATTCTAGAAAAAAAAAATATTTAAAACAAAAATACAAACCAACATCCCTGAAGGTTCTAGAAAAAAATAAAAATTTGGTCACTTTAGGTTTTGATTGATTTGACCTTAGATCGCGTTGACCGATCATGATGACGACTAAACAGTCGTTCTAAGTATTTGGTGTGATCGCTATCACCGTGTAAAATATGTAATGTTCTGCACATAATAATGCACCCCCTAAATATCATTTCAACATCACCGAAAATTATAAGCGTTATCCTTGACAATAACCAGAACTTCATGTAAAAGTTCAAAGCGATCAGCACGCCATTTCCGCCCTATAGTGGGTAATATCAAAACATATAAACACATTTAAATATATATATATGTATATATCTCCCACATCCGAGTACATATTACAATATAGTTGATAGCAATTCCACCTCAACTATTCTCGGGTCTATGTCCTTCAGGAGTATATATATACACCTCAGAATACAATTTTTTAACCAGAAGTCTGGGTTCATTTGACCCAGTCCTGCATATTTTTTGGCCAGATTCCCTTCCTGGTGAACAATTTCGTGGTGTTCCAGATATGACGACCAGTATATGTAGACCAATATTTCGCTGCTATAATAGCTAGTTGAAGGGTATAAAAAATTAAATACCAATGCTTAACAAAAATAAAATTTGATAAAAAATTACATAATTAAATAAAATAAACTTCTGTGTCCCTGCGAAGGTCCTCATAGAACTAATTTTAAAAAATCTACTACTTTTCATGTCCTTGAGGAACTAATAAAAAAATCCACGCCTTGGAACTAATTTTAAAAATCCACGCTTTGGAAGGTCCCTGAGGAACTAATTTTAAAAAATCCACGACATGGAAGGTCCTTGAGGAACTAATTTAGGAAATCCACGCCTTTGAAGGTCCTTGAGGAACTAATTTTAAAAAATGCATGCCTTGGAAGGTCCTTGGGGAACAAGTTCACAAATTCACGCATCTGAAGGTATTTGAGGATATTTTAAGAAACCCACGCATGAGAAGGTCCTTGAGGAACTATTTTTAAAAAATCCACGCTTTGGAAAATCCTTGAGGCACTAATTTAAAACAAATCAACGCCTGTGATGCATCTTGAGGAAATAGTTTTAAAAATGCTACGTATATTTAGGTCCTTGGGTAACAAACTTTAAAAATCCATGGCTGTGAAGGACCTTGAGGAAATAATTTAAAAAATTCTAAGCCTATTGCGTTTGTGGTCCTTGAGGAAATAACGCCTATGTCTCTTGCGGTCCCTAAAAAATTAATTAAATTAAAAAAAAAAAATAAGAAAAAACAGCGCATAATAATTCTTAAAAAAAATAATTATAAGAAAAAGAGATAGTTATAACCAGTGAGCGGAGCAGTATAGTCGGACGGGCCGACCATATGATACCCTACACAACATCCACGGAAATCTAACATTGTGTGGTTCTTTATTCTGAGATTGAGCAATATTTCGCGATATTTGCAACATCTTGACCGACTAGAGGTCACCCAATATTACTAATATCCAGTACAGCCCATCTAATTACTTGTCCTTCACCGTATGTTGTGTTGTGATGTTTGGCTTTAAATTGTGGCATATAGATGGACTCGAAAAACAAACACAAAAAAATTTTCGGTCCACTGCATCCCAATATTGTTATCTGATCATCACCGAAAATTGCTGGCGTATCCTTGACAATACCTGAATCATCATGAAAAATTTCAAAGCGATCCGCGCATTATTTCCGCCTCTAGTGTCGTAATGTGATACTAAATAATATCAGAGTACGTAAGCATCTGTAATTATTTAAGTGTAACTCCAACATCCGAGTACATACTACTCCTCTTGGATATGCTATCAATTCCTCGGGTCTATGTCCTTCAGGAGTAAAATTATACGCCGCAGAACACAAATTTTGTAATTTTTCGCACAAAAGTCAGGGTTCATTTGTTCCCCTTCTCCATGTAAAAATTCGCGATGTTTGGACCATAATTGCGGCCTCTAGAGCGACCAGAAAATAATACAAAAATTTAGAATTTGGTCCATTTCATCCCCTAAATATTAACCGATCTTTACCAAAAACAATAGGGGTGTTCATTGACCAGAACCCATCTTACATGCAAAATTTAGTGAAGATTGGTTCATAACTGTGGCCTGTATCGTATTTACAAATTATAATGGACAGACGGACGGACACACATGTCTAGATCGACTCAGCTAGTCGAGATATGATGATCGGTGTACCTAAAGGTGGATCTAGGACCAATATTTCGATGTGTTACAAACTCTTGGGGCTGCACAAAGCTATAATACCCTGACAACATAGTTGTGTAGGGTATAAAAATAATTATAAGAAATCGACACCTATGGCCTTTTTGGTCCTTTAAAGAAAAAAATTAACAATATATCTTTTGGTCGTTGGAGAAAGAATTTTAAGAGCCCAAGTTTGTGTACCGCTTGTTTTTTGGAGAAATGGTTTTGAAAATCCAAGCATATGGTGTTTGAAAAAATTATGATAAAAATCCACGTCTAGCCTATGAGGATCCTAGAAAAAATAATTTCAAAAACTAACAACATGTTACCTCATTAATCCTTTAAAAAAAATTATAAGAAAGGTGGATCTAGGAAAGGTGGATCGGATAGTCCTCTAAAAAGTGTAATTATAAACAAATACACGTAAAGTCCTTGAAAAAAATAATTATAAAAAAGCATGCCCTATGTCAATGATAGTCCTTGATATAAATTATAATTTAAATTTTGTTTAATAATTACTAAACAAAATTTAAGCTAATATCCTATTCATATGATGATAATTTGGTAACCCCCATAATTTCTATACATATTTAAATTAGTAAAAACATACTTCATGAACATTTTCCACTCTCTCATGCTTCCACTTATGTACATACATCAATATTGAAAGAGAAAAATTATGAATGACTTTGGGCCATCTGTGAACAAATTTGTAATAGGCTTGTAATAAAAAAAATTACAACAAAATGCGACATGAAGCACTCAATGAATCTGGTGAAACAACATATTTTATAATATGTGTATACAAATATGTGAATGTACACCAAGCATCATCAGCAGTAAGCACCACCAACAACCGCAAGCATAAGTAGCATAAGGAGCCAAATAAAAAAAAACAAACCACATGTAACCAGCACCGAACATACGCGCCCAATAACATGTATCATCCACACAAACACATTACACCAGACAGCTTAAGCTGAGCGTTAAGATTTTCTTTTAAGCCCCCAGACTGTAACATATATTAACAAATCTGTGGCATCAAAGCTTAACCAACAACTACTGACTATAGGAAGGCGCACATGTTGGCTACAAAAAAAAAAAAAAAAAAAATGCAAGTAAGAGCAACAATTAAGTTGCAGTTGCCGACCAGTGCGCTGATGCTCCGCGCATTGCTGTGTCCGTCTCCTGGGATGGCGACAGCTACAATAACAGGATAAATAAGGAAGGTAACAAGTTGGTAAACGGTTGCCACTAAAGTGGAGTGTTGAAAAGTAAAGAAGCTTTAACAAATTACCGCCCCAGACGACGCATCACAACTACCAAATATTATGAGTGTATCAAAAAGGATAGACGGATGGATGGGCGACTGGCTGGATGGATGGCTGCTTCACTGCACTAGAAAACTCCTTGGCATGGTTAAATTCGTGGATGTTTGGTAGGTTGGTTGGATGAATGGCTGGTTGCTTGAATTTATGGTAGGCTTGGTTGCCACATCAAATGTCTGCGCCAGGTCTGATGTAGTAGGTTTGCATTTAGGCAAATGATTGGCGGTACCAATGTGTGTGTATGTGGGTAGCTATATAAGTGTGCTTAGAAGACAACAATTTTATTTGCTAAAATGGTATTTTGATATTAAGAAATAACAGTGATTGGCAAAATATATTTAAGGCTTATATGAACGATTTTTGTTGAAATATATAAGAATTAAAATTCGAGACTGGGGAGCTCAAAAAGGTGTCATGTCGAAAAAAATCCCAAATATAGACATATTCTCGGAACTGCATATTCCGAATCATCCAGGAAAGTCTGACCATGAAGTGAGTAACTCAACTAAAGAAAGGATGCCAGTATATAATTTTTTCGCCAGTAGCGTTGCCCAAAATAATATCAAATTGCTTGTCATATTTCTTGAGGACGCCGAGTAGTCTTCCCTTTTTCATATATGTGTTGACTTTTGTCGTTCCTAGAATACTTTTAACATTGCAAACTTTGTCTGACTAATTGAGGGTATGAGAGAACTTCCATCCATCCATAGAGCGAAAGAAGAATTTGAACCTTTCAGGATTTACAAGTCCCCATAGGGATTGTTTCGGATATGCGTAACCTTGATGATATATGCGAATCGTTAAACAGCTATTGCAGAATATCTGAGGTTGTCAGACACAAAATCTGCAGAGTCAGGTTCTATCACTATCCCGCGGTACATATAAATGTGTTCTCCAATACTCGGTCGTATTTGAAACTTTGAACTCATTTTCATATTCCTCTTTCCTGAGACGGATCTGTGGATATAACATTCCAAGAATTCCTCCAAGGGTATAGAGTACATTCATTGTGAAGATATATGATATAATGGATATCTATTTAATCGGAATGTTCGCCGGTTTTATCGTTGCCGACATATTTTATTCTTTATTTTGAAGCCTATGTCCTCTCGAGGAATGTGAATGTATCTGCCACAACATCTTGGACAAAACTGTTTACAATGTGGGCTGAGGGATGAGAATACCACGTAATGTTCATTTGGAGTAAACAAACAATTCCAAATACCAACTGCTTCAAGTCAGGTATATCGACTTTAAGATTAAAAACGTCTTGGTATTCCTGCAATTTTCCTATTGAGGTTAACTAGGACCGTGGAGATGATAATAATTTGGATTTGTTTGTCAATCGGAATCGGCATCTGCCCTAGTGCAGCTGAATTTGCCAGGGAAGGACACGATTAACTGTCGATCTTATGGATGCAGCCTTCTTCCTCTAGTACTCGTCAATGTTCGGGAGACTGTTTGGGCGGCATCTTTTTAAGAGGTTGAACAAAGTGCGTTATAGAAAAACATGTCAAGCCTACAATTCAGAACGTCCATTGGAAATAAGCTGTAGGACATTAATGTCTATTTATGGTCCATATATGCAGCGGGGCGCCTACTCATGGCACATTGACCTATCTATAGAGACAGAGAGAGAGAGAAAGAGAATCAAAGTCCCACTTTGGAGTCTCTATAAAAATTCTACACGATCTGATGAGAGATATTTAATGATCGAAGCAGCTCAGAATAATATGTTGCTGATGTTATAAACGCTTCAATGCTGCCTTAACGTTCAGGTGCTTGAAAGGGTTATGGTGCAGCGCCTTCTTAAGAGGTTGAAGTGAGTTTGATGTGTTTAAGTCAAGTAATATCGTAAAAAATATGTAAAGGTTAAAGGTCAGAACGTCTATTTGAAAATGACTGTGAGGCATTAATTCCAGAGTTGAAATATACGGGAAGAGACTTGTATATGAATGCATCTTTGCATTAACATGATTCTCAGACTCTTTTTTTGGATATTACAGAGACGGGGAAAGAGAGTCCAAGTCGCACTTAGGAGTCACAGGGAGGATCTTCATGATCTGGAGAGAGATCTTCAATGATCGAAGATGTCTATTAAACAACTCGGAATAGTATGTTGCTGATGCGTTCAGCTTCTTGGAGCCAATTACGTTCAGGATGGTGTAGCTGACTCAATTCATTTTGGATGCGTATTTATGGCGTAGGTCACTTTTGAAGTTTGCTAATAATGTTGTCATTCTGAAAATCATTTACATTACTGCATTAAAGTTATTAAAGTTAATCGATATAAAGTTATCATTTCATCTCCAAATGTAAATTCGAACTATAATTACTGTTAATTCCTTTCCTACTCCTGATGAGCCTCCGAATACAATACTCTCAAAGCAAAGCATTACCGCGCGAACAGACAGTATATATAGACACACATATTACTACCATATGATAGCAGTAATAGTACATGGTTACAATTTGCCCAGAGGCAAGACACTTACTCTCTGTACCGAACATTATCCATTGAAAAAGGTAGGACTAACAAAAAATCATGAGCTTACCATGTCCATGGCGAGCATCATGAAAGCGGCTGCTGTCGTATAGTAATAATGATGATGCAAAAGAATGAGCTGTGTCTGTGGCATAAGTTGGCGGTCAGTATTTCGCTTTTGAAGCGGCAAAACTTATGACTGAGTAATTGCTGATGATATTTATGCGAGGAAGCGTTTTAGCAGTCAATGTCTGTCTGTCTGCCTGTGGTCTATTCGTAAATGTGAATATATGCGGTTTTTAGTAGTAGTTGTAGTTGTTATTGTCATTTTCATATAGATAGAGTACAATGACGATGATGACAACCGTATAGTAACAACAACAAGAGCTGCAGCAACATCAGAGTAAGAACTAAGCAACGAAGGTGAGAAATATAAGTCAGGTTGATTTGATGGTAAATACAGACACTTCTACGTGGGCGGTTTAATAAGTTGGGGGACAATAGATTTTTGGAGCAATTTTTATTTCGGAAATAAATCATGTGGTTGGACATTTAATGAACAAGTGATAACAAAATCTGTTAGATAGAATAACAAAATTTGAAGCTGCTGTAGGGTGTCGGAATGCTAGACTACGGCCTTGAGTCAAAAGGGTAAATTATTTGAAATAACCAAATGTAATTTTGGTTATTTCAAAATTTGATATTTTGAGGTTTCATTTTGTCTAGAATAGAAAGTTAGTCCATATTTTAGGGTAGCCATCACTTCTCAAATTTTCGGTATTTTCAAAACCTTTTGGCTGTAATTTTAAGTTTTCTATTCCCATACTAAAAACTATCAATATTGACTCAAGCTTCTTGGTAATTTAGTTTTTGGCTGTAATTTTATATTTTCGATTTTCATTCAGTAGAAAATCTTTGTGGGGGAAGTACCAGAAGGAGAGGGCTTGGTGTGCAAAGTTTGGTTCAAATCGGAGATTCCATTTAAATTTTTGACCCTATTCGTGGGTGGTACCAGAAGAGCTTGATCTAGGTTAGGTAAGATAAAGTATGGTTCAAAATAGATAGTCTGTTCGCATTATCAGGAGGAGTGGACCGAGAGGTATCAGGAGGATGAGAGGTATCAGGAGGAGTGGACCGATATTCCTCATCTTTAAATTTGAACTATATTTGGAAGAAATATTACGATGTGTAACGATTGGATGAAATCGGTTACTCCATTCGAGTGTTATAATACACACTAGCCGGACTTAAGGACTCAATTTTGTAAATCGACACCAAATTGTCTGAAAATGATTTGCCACAAAAGAAACATGGGGTCTAAAACCAATATTCCGATGAGACACGATTTTACCATATCAAAGTGTATATACTCTCTATAGCCATAGGCTGAGAGAATATATATTCGCATAAAATTTTCGGTGTTAGGTATTTTGGGTACTTTCGCCTGATGGTAGAGGGTATAGAAACTTTGCCCTGCTGAATTTAACGCCCTAGACACTTTTTAATATTCAAATCATCGAACTGGAATCATTTGAATTCCCATTGTCTTCCCAACATCAAATACCCTACCTCAATATCCTCAGCTCCCAAAAAACCAACTCGATCCAACATATAACGCTTATGAATGATGCATCCGTTCATTGTATATATCCATCCATCGGAGGACAAATACGAAAGCCGTTGAGAATGGTGATAGTGTAGATGCTGATGTTGATGATTTGTTTTTGGTTCGAGCACATAACATAACATCACATACAATGCAGCGGTGTATTTGCTGTCTTTTGGAATGTAAATCATTTGTTAAGTGCTCGATTTAGGTGACCGTATTTACGTATGAAACAACAAACCACAACCTACGATCACATACGAACTAACTCTGAGTACTACAGGCCACATACGAACAAAGACGTGAGCGCATGCGTATGGTTACTGCAAGTGCAGCAGTATCTTACGTTACAAAAGATTACTGAAAAAACACAGATTGTGGCCTATAATATCCTCCATGCACTGCACTGGATATTGTGGCCAAAAAAAATCTGTCAGTAGTAATGGCTTTGTGAAGGAGCGACTAATTCAGACCAAAAGAGACACACTCACAAATTCACAACCATCTGATGATGTTGATGGTTGTGTTGCATTTGCAGTTTCAAGCATGCATGAAACTCTATGACAAAAAGTAATGCTCTGGACATAACTCATCGCACATAATGAGACTGTAATAATTCATATATATGATGACGACGACGAAGACTACAACGATGTCGACGTAGACGACTGGCCAAAGACCACAAACCACTTGTAATTCATCATCGTGCATTTTGGTATGTCCGTACACATCTGCTAAGCTCGGTGCACTGTGCTGTGCTGTGTGCTATATTTATGCATGGACTTGTGATAAATCCGTGACTTCCAGTCACAACTATTTCATATTGTTCGTTTGCCATCATCATACTTACTATTTTTGTCCAAAAAGGATTATATGTGTTTCATGATTTGTATGTATGGTAACAACATATATGTATTGCATACAATAGGTCTACCGATTGTTACAATTAGAAAGGGTTATCATAGATGATGGATAAAAGAGGGAAATTTTAATTTATTTTCTTTTTTGAAATCACAATATTTAAGATAGGTAATTTTACTGACAAAGTTTGGTTATTTTGAAGGTTTTAGACGGACTTTTAACCGAAAGAACTTTTGCAATCTATTATATCTATTCCCATATAAAGGACCTGCCAATTTTTAGTATTTTGTCGCATTAGCCGAATTTTCCAACTGATACACAACTGCTCAGAAAATTATCATGTTTGAAAAATCCCCTATTTTTAACCACAAACCAAGTTAGAAAATAAGGAAGATTTTTACCGGTCACATTTATCATAGTTAATACGTTATATATATCCGTGCAGAAGAATTTGTTAAAATTTGGAATAGATCGGATAATTAGTTTTTGAGTTTTCGTACCTGCCATTCGTAAAAAACACTGTTTCGAGTTTTATGTTTAAAAACTTCTTTATTTAGTTGGTTTGAGATAGAACTTTCGTTCCATAAGCCTAGCTTTAAAAATTTCCAAGCGCGTCGGTCTTTTGCCCAGTTTTTCCAATTTCGAAGCTCATGTTCGGCAATGTTGTCTTCCACTTGATATTTCCATCTAATTCGTGGCCTTCCACGAATATGCCTTTTGAACTGGGGCATCTTCATCCATTCTCACAACATGACCTACACAACGTAGTACCTGCAGCTGGGTACGTCTGATGTCCAAGAATAGATGGTGCAGTTCATGATTCATTTGACGCTGGTGTTCACCATTAACGAATATCGACCTATAGATCTTTCGGAGAATATTTCTCTCAAACACTCCAAAAGCTGCCTCATCTGATGTGTAAGTACCCATGCTTCAGATCCATATAACAGTACGGGTAGTATCAGCGTCTTGTAGAGTGTGAGTTTGGTGTGGAGGGTGGGCAACTGTCCTCCGAATTTCAAAACAGATGTCATTAGTTTTAGTTATAGCGGTACCAAGGTATATAAAATCTTTGACTACCTTGAAGCTGTTGGTCCGAGTCTACTGGACGTCTTGCGCGTTGATACCATCTGCTTGGTCTTCTCGACGTTTACTGCCCACTTTGGCAGACTCATTCTCAATTTCTTCAAAGGTGGCTGTTACAGCTCTCAATGTTCGCTATTAAAGGGCTCCGAGAGGTCCTTTCCGACTTTAACTGCAGATTTTGTGCCAGTTAAAGTTATCCTGCATAGCCGAATTAATTTTGCAAAAATGCCAAACGCAGACATGGCTTTATACACCTCTGAACGGATAGGGCTGTCGAATGCGGCTTTATAGTCGACGAATAGGTGGAACGTGTCGATGTGTTTTTTGTGGTTTTTATCGGGATTTTGGGGATGTTGTACACGGTTTTTAACCGAATTGGCTGTAATTTAGTATTTTGGGTTCTCATTGCATAGCACATCTCCGTATTAAAAATTATTAATATTGACCCAAGTTTCTGCCACCACCCAACAGTACCCCAAATTTTCGGTATTCTGGGCCCCATAAATGCTAGCTCCCTTATTAGGTCACCCAATACCAAATGTACACATTATATTACAATTTATTAAATTTAATACACTTTCATTTTAGTACTCATTAGTACCTTTCGTACACTTTAAGTACGAATTCCCAAAAAAACCCTTAGTATAGTATACTTCAAAGTTCTAGCGCCACCTATTCGCCCAGTATCAATCTTATTATTGTTTGAACCTATTTGTACATTTCGTTATATTTAAGTACGAATTTCCAAAAATTCAGCTTTTTAATAGGATATTTTTATTCTTATTATTTGCTAAAAAGACACTTGAGACATAAAAGCGATATATCGACCAAAAAGTTAAATATATATACCATATCCGTCATCGTACACGAATAGCACATTAAAGGCAAACAATCCCTACATTATACGCCTGCCCAAACATATTTTTCACACAGAAGTATTATTCCATTGGAACCACTAGATATTGACTAATCATCTTTAGAACATGCATGCTAAATATTAGGCCAGATTCCCTTCCCCATGAAAGAAATACTGATGTTTTGGTCATAACTGTGGTTTCTAGGAAGGCTAAACTAAAAAGTTTTTGATCCAGTTCGTCCACGCTCAGTACATCATTAATAAAACGAAAGGTTGAAACTTATATAACCGCTTATAATTGCCCTAATATTTATTTTTCAGGAATGATATTTAAATCGTATACATTTTTGAATATACCAAGGTCATGGACACTTAAATTTAGTATTTTTTCAAAAAGTTGGCTTAATCGAAGTGTGCACTGAACAGTTCAAATGATTGGTATACAAAATGGTAGGTCTGGGGCCAAAACAACAACTCAACAACATCAAAAGATTGACCTGATTTTTTAACAAATATCGTACTAAATGAATAACCCTTTAATTTTGTACACACAAGATTTTGTGTTTTTTGTTATAAAAGATATCCTATTTTTCCCTCCCGGCTAGTATAATTAACTATAATGAGCATAATTGCCAATGCATACGTTGATTTTTTGTTGTTGTTGCTGCTGTTGTTATTATTTTTGTGTTTCCTTGCGTCTACAACAATTTCAATTGTTTAGTAAATGTTACAAGTGCCGTATGTCAATTGCTCATATCTTGTCGCTGAACTGCAAGTTGTGATCAAGTTGGTATCACACACATTCACACCAATCGACAATAAAAACAACATTATCCCAACAGATCACTTGAAGATGAACGAACAAAACGTCGACGATGCAAACAGAAACTGAATGAAGAAACAAAAAATTAAAATGTATGACAAAGTGCGTGCAGTTATTCGTTTGTCAACTAATGAGTCCCGACAATGTTAATATTTACGTACTAATTACACGCAATGAAATGATATCGATACTATAATTGAGCGCAAAAATTGTAGCAAGTTTTTGAAATTAATCTCAATACAAATCGTATCGCAACGTAACGCATCAATGAGATGAATGTAAAAATCGATGCATGAGGATGTGTTTGTTGTTGGTCCATCCAACCACAATCGTCTTAACACAGGCTGGCGACCATTTATCTACTATGTGACCAACATCATTGATTGGCTTTTGTTGGGCCACACGTTCAACATGACCAGCTGGACGACGCTAGCTAGCAGAACAGAATTAAAAGCGGAAATCCTTTAAAGTTTTGATTTAGTTAAAGATACTCGCACGATGTGTCGGTTTTATTTGAGAATGAATGGAATATTCTTTATGTTGTGTGGTATTCTGTTATGAAATATTCTCAACCGGTGCACATGATGAGAAGTCTTAATGCCGATTTTTAGCAACTTAATGAATATTTCTTTAGGGGTTAGTTTTTGTTGTTGTAGTACTTAACCAGTGAGCGGAGCAGTATAGTCGGACGGGGCCGACCATATGATACACTTTCGGCGGTTCTATATTCTGAGCCAGGGCAATATTTCGTGATATTTGCACCCATTGTACCGATTATAGATCAACAACTCATCTTTCTATGTCTTGCATATTTTCCAAAATGTTTTTTCTTGAAGTGAATTTTTACGCAATAAAATAAAAAATTGGTCACTTTAGGTTTTGGTTGATTTGACCCTCAGAAAATTGACCGATCATCATCTAAACAGCCGCTTTAAGTATTTTGTCAGATCCCCTTCACCTTGTAAAATATGTGATGTTCTGCATATAATAATTGCCTCTAGAGCGACTAGAAAATCTGACAAAATTAAAGTTTTCGGTTCATTGCACCCCCTGAATGAAATCTCAACTTCACCGAAAATTATAAGCGGAATCCTTGACCATAATCGGAACTTCATGTACAATTTTAAAGCAATCAGCGCGACATTTCCGTCCTCTAATGGAGTAATAGTAATAATATGCACATAATCATCTTTACTTAATTACGTATAACTCCCGCATGGGAGTACATACAGCCATATAATTGGTATCAATTTGAAGGTCAACAACTCATCTTAGACAAACTATCAACATCTCGAGTATATGTCCTTCAGGAGCAAGTATATACGCCCCAGAATAAAAATTTTGTAATTTTTCACACAAAAGTCAGGGTCCATTTGACCCCCTAAATATTGGCCGATCTTTATCAAAACAGGCATGCTTATTCTTAGGCCCGATCCCCTTCTCCATGTAAAATTTCACGACGTTCGGGCCATAACTGCGGCCTCTGGAGCGGCCAGAAAAACGGACAAAAATTTAGTATTTGGTCCATTTCATCCCCTAAATATTAACCGATCTTTACCAAAAACAATAGGGGTCTTCATTGGCCAGAACCCATCTTACATGCAAAATTTCGTGAAGATTGGTCCATAACTGTGGCCTGTATCGTGTTTACAAATTATAATGGACAGACGGACGGACGGACGGACACACATGTCTAGATCGACTCAGGTAGTCGAGATATGACGATCGGTATACTTAAAGGTGGGTCTAGGACCAATATTTCGCGGCGTTACAAACATTTGGGGCTGCACAAAGCTATAATACCCTGACAACATAGTTGTGTAGGGTATAAATACAATACTACTTGTATCAATGAATGAAGTATTGAGCACTTACAATAAGAGAGGCATTGACCCTGACATTATACGGAAGAATAAATGTTGAAAGTCCATTTGTTGCATATATGTAATAGCAAATGAGTTGCATAGTCTTTATTTCAGAACAACTTGACTATCATGATAATAAAGCAAAACTGGCTACTATTTTTTGGCAAGTATGAATGTCGTAAAGTTCGACCAGGCTGAAATTTTTATACCCTCCAACACGTGGTGCAAACCGTGCATTAAAAATTCCTTATATCGATGGGAACTCTATATTGTTATTATGTTATTGCTCTAAGGTTTTATATTACAGACAATAAGCTTGGAAAAATGGATATCTGTATGGTGCCTATTTCTAAACATTAACCTCTGTTGTATAATTTCTTGAAGGTAGGATTTTATTCACAAGGAATCCTATATGCCAAATTATAGTCACTTCGATGAAAAAATCATTTAAATGACATAATAATACCGAAAATGGGGCGGACATTTTATTTGGGGCTTTATCAAAATTTGGATCTACAGTGGCGTTCAGAAGATGTTTGTACTTTAGAAACTTTTTACGTCATAAAATATTAGAAAAAATTTAAACTATGTAAAGTTCGACCCGGAAGATCTTTTTATATCCTCCACAATGAGGATGAAATTCAACATATTTAAAAGCAGTAAGGAAAGGTCAAAAGTCGGACGGGGCCGACTATATGATGCCACTTACCACTTTGTGTACATATGTACAAGAATTGTTCATACGTACAATGTCTTGTCCATAGAGCTGACATTCATCGACATGCAATCGGACTAAATTAAATATAAATATGTGATATACATAGATACCATACAAATTTAAATAAAACCATAAACATGTCATTCTGCAATCTATGCAAAATTTCATCTCATCATTTCGTGCAAATCGAAAGAAATGTAGGGGCTTTGGTGTTCCATTAACAGCAATCAAAAATCGGACCAAAAAAATATATGGGAGGCATATCTAAATCTAAACCGATTTTCTGAAAACTCATTACTCTAGACTCTATTAAGTACGCTATACTAAATTTCGTGCCAATCGAAAGATAAATAGGGACTTTGGTATACTATTTACATTAAATCGGACGAAAATATATATGAAATATATATCCAAATTTGAATCGATTTTCCCCAATTTCAATAGGGTTCGTCCTTGGGCCAAATTGATGAGCTGTGCCTAATTCCATCCAATTCGGATCTTAAATGCGACAATTTAACATGGACAGACAGACAGACGGGCGGACATGTATTAATCGACTCGGAATGTGATCCTATGTATTTTCTCAAAAGGAACCGTGTGTATCTCGTATCTCGTTTCCTTTTGCCTGTTACAAACATATGAACAAAGACATAATACCCTGTACCACCCTGTTGGGTCAATAATAATACTGTTTGGTATGGCAATGAGATATACAATGAGAACCAACTCACCGTTACCGTTATATAGGGTCTATACCGAAACTGGACCGATATATCCCATATGCAATACCAAACATCCTAGGAGTACTAGCAATGTCTGTGCAAAATTTCAGAGTTCTAAATTAAATATTGAGATCTCTATCGTGATTTCAATATACGGACATAGAATTTTGTTCTGATCAAGAACATATTTGTACTTTATAAGGTCTCCGGTGAATATTTCAACCTTATGGTGGAGGGTACAAAAAGGGTTGCCTCAATTTGGATAAATAGAGGACTTTACATATTTTACTAATGTAGCATCAAGAAACTTCCAGCGCTTTGGATGATATTCCTCGTCCTAATTTTGTATGGTTTCTTTACATAAGGAATAGGTAAAATAAATGCATACTGTGAAATGGAACAAATATGTAAGGAAAGTCTTTCTTTGTATTTTCCTTATACACCATTTGGTTTTGCACGAAAGATCGCTAAAATTACAGTTATTCCTCTTTTGCACAATTTCAAGCAAGTTTCCATGACCCTAACATAGTATAATCCGCTTTTGGAAAAACTGGATCTCTCATTTGGAAATACTATATTTGCAATTTGTTTCTTTTTTTTGCGAAAACTTTGCAAAAAATCAACAAAAATGTTTGCAACACATTTCAATATTTTCAAACGGATTAACATTGTTCTTGTTTTTTAGTGGGCTAAGCCTACCAAAAATCTTGGTTAAAATAAGAATATTTAAAATTTCTTAATCCCTATTATGGCAACCATAAACTAAAATCCAGTTCATATTGAAAACGTGCAACGAGTGTCCATATTTGGACCAACGGAAAAAAGTTGAACCTCTTTTTTTCATAAAAAGGGAAAGAACCCTAAAGTGACCGCTATAAAACTATAAAGTCATTTGGTTGTTTTATTTTTATTACGTATCATAAAAGTGGCAGCAACAACAACAATGCAATACTGCTTGGTAGTAGCAAATACCGCACACATATGTCTAAGTTTGCGTGTGTGACAATACACACACACATCCATAAAACTTTTGACGGCTATTGCCTGCATTTCACCTAATAGTGATGCTGCTATTGGGTAAAATGCTACCACCCGCCACTGACGCATGCAAATTTTCTTGTTCTTTTATTGGCCACCAAATGGCGAAAGTGCAACCAACCAGTTTCAAAAATACAATCTGTCAATTGTTGTTTTTATGACATATCATAAATGTATTCATACTTTGCAGTTCTTTTTTTTGCAGACCATGAGCATTAACCTTTTATTGCAGTTATTACTGTTCAGTGCAGCCTTTGGTGTAGTCGACCACCGCTAGAACATTTTATGGGCGTAACTCACTCGCTGTACCTCGCTATTGCGAAAACAATGACATTTTGGCTTAGTTCGCGTTTTTATTGCCATTGTATTTGGCTATTGGTACGCTAATACAATATTTAACGGATTTTTGTTATGGTCAGATGATTGATAACCGTTTTATGATTGTTCTGTGTGTGTTTTTTTTGCATCGGAACCTTTTTTCATCACTAACATAGTGGTATGGCTATAATTATGTAGTTGACCTTGTTATGTTAATATGTCATATTTGTTAAAAATTCTATTTGCATTTTTAGTCCTTTCAAAAATTTTGGGAAATTTTCGTTAGAATTAGAATTTTATTCATAAGGTCATAGTGTTGACATGTATTTCGTAGAATTGATACCTAGTACTTTCATTAATAACCCAGATTAGCTCAAGGGGTTTCAGTGTGCGTATGTTTTTTATGAATTTCTTTTGAAACTAATTATGTTAAAAAAGTTGAGAAAAATTTAATCCGTCAGATTAAGAATAGTTATTTTGGGTAGTGGAACTAAAAGGCATGTTTGAAATATGACCATATGCCACATACGAAATTCTGCAAAGAATTAAATGTGAACGTCTTAAAAGTATCGATGTACACCATATTCCCTATCGGATAATATACGTACATATATTCTCACTATCACTCCGTCTATCTGTTGAAATCACTACATGGCTCGCAATATTTGATAACTACTATTCCTTGCATATTTTGGTATTAGAAATGGAATATATAGGTCTACGTTAAAGTATAGTCCCCATATAGGGGTAACCCCAAATATTCCGTATTTTTGGAACATTTTTAACTGTATTGGCTGTAAATTGGTACTTTGGGGATTTCTCAACAATAGTTGTCAATATTTGTAGCACCCTGGTACCTCTCAATTTTAGATTTTTTTTGGGAATGTTAATGTGGAGGATATAACAAGCTAGGCCGACATTAGGAACTTCAGTCTAAACAGCCATGGTTCATACATTGCGAGGGCAGAAGTATGCTGGGACCTGGGAAATCAAAACAATTTAAAAATGAAGGACCTCTATATATGTGATACATATTTAAACGTTTCTGTCAAGTGGTATTTTAAGCTATGAAGTGTTTGGAAGTGTGTACTTTTGTCCTTGTCGCTTCGAAAAGAGACTTTTCTCAGTATAATTTATACAATGGTATATGAGACTATTTGCCCACTAAGTACAGAAAAGTTTTGAATAAAATCGATTGCAATTGAAATATAATAGCCACACAATAATGTTAGAAAATATACCAAACTGTACTTTATAATAATAAAAAACCGTTTCAAACAATTTGGAGTCGATTTACAAATTTTCGTCTGTCTGGCCGGCTGGTGGGCACGAAATTTTGCACATCTCAATATTTCTTCCAAACTTAGTTCTAGTTCAAAAATGGGTAATATCGGTCGACTCCTTTTGGTACATCCACCCACAAAGTGGCCAAAATTGTGCAAAAAAATAATCTGATTTGAACCAATCTTGCACAACCTCTTATCTATACCAAGCCTATATCAAGTCCGAAGATGGGATTCATTGGTAATTCCCCCTCAAAGGGTCATTATTTTATAAATTTGTAAATTTAATTTGAAGCTAATTGAATAACCGCATAAAGTCCGTTAACCATAGGCTAAGGTTATATATCTGTTGGCAAACCGACTGAAAGTTTTTACTTGTGTCAGTATTCAATGAAAAAAAAATTAAATTTTCAGATAAAAGATAAGATGTTTATTTCGAAATAAATAGGAAGTTATGGCGTTAATATTTAAATATATTACCAGCCACCGCAGGCACGTTTAAAGGACGCTATTTTTTTTATAAAAGTTTGCACGACAAGTAACACCGTGGTCCATCGAGCTCCGACCACCAATTACCCCTATGTCTATGTCATGTCTGCAGTCACATAGAATGGTGATTGTTTTCGGAATACAAATCTTCCTCGGATTGCGAATCATTTCATATTCTAAAAAAATTTGAATCTTAAGGATTCGTCTGGAATATTTACAATAAAAATATCGCACTATGTCAAATACTTTAACAATATTAATTCCATTTAGTTCTCCAACTTATGAAAGATCTGGTTCTCCAAATTTTTGAACAGGATTTCAGTTAAGCGATTAAATTTATGTGAGTGAGTAAAAAGAAGGCTAATAACATGGTCTAGTTTGCCCGCATGATAGGCAACTGTAACGGACGGGGCCGACCATATGATACCCTACACAACTTCCACGAAAATCTAACTTTCTGTGGTTCTATATTCTGGGCATGGGCATATTTCGATATATTTCCACACTCTTGATCGATTACTAATATTCAGAACAACCCTTCCAATTGTTTGGCCATATTCCCTTCACCGTGGGTTGTCTTGCGATGTTAGGCTTTCAATTGTGGCCTATAGATCGAATCGAAGTAGTACAACAAATTAAGTTCTCGGTCCAGTTTATCCCAAAATTATTATCTTGTCATCAGCGAAAATTATAGGCGTTGTCCTTGACCATACATGGATCCTCATGGAAAATTCCAAAGCGATCAGAGCTATATTTCCGCCCTCTAGTGTGATAATGGGTTACTAAATAATATCTGAATGCGTAAGAACCTGTAAATATTTAAGTGTAACTCCCAAATCCAAGTACATACGACCATATAATTGGTATCAATTTAAAGGTCAACCACTCCTCTTGAATATACTATCAACTTCTCGGGTCTATGTCCTTCGGGAATTAATATATACGCCATAGAAAACAAATGTTGTAATTTTTCACACAAAAGTCAGGGTCCATTTGACCCCTAAATATTGGCCGATCTTCATCAAAACAGGCATGCTCATTCTTTGGCCCGATCCCCTACTGTATGTAAAATTTCACGATGTTCGGGCCATAATTGCGGCCTTTGGAGCGACCAGAAAAACTGACAAAAATTTAGTATTTGGCCCACCAGTAGGGGTCTTCATTGGCCAGAAACCATCCTTCATGCAAAATTTCTTGAAGATTGGTCCATAACTTTGGCCTGTATCGTGTTTACAAATTATAATGGACAGACGGACGGACGGACGGACACACATGTCTAGATCGACTCAGCTAGTCGCGATATGACGATCGGTATACTTAAAGGTGGGTCTAGGACCAATATTTCGCGGCGTTACAAACTCTTGTGGCTGCACAAAGCTATAATACCCTGACAACATAGTTTTGTAGGGTATAAAAATTACAGTTCATCCGTTTTGCAGTCTAATGAACTGGAACTTGGATGTTATAAAAAAGTATGCGCAGAATTTTAAAGTTCTATCTTAAAGCCCTATCGTGATTTCAGCAGGCAAAGGGGCGGACATGGCTAAATCAACATAGAATTTTGTTATATTGTATGAGGTCTCAATGTAATTCTCTGGGTCTCAGGTTCATAATTCGGAGTGTTGCAAACGGAATGATATATTTAATAAAAAAGAGTCACTAACATATGTTTATAATGGTGTCATAAAAAATCACATTTATATAAATCGTTATTAATTTATTATAGTATTTAATACACTGTTGAAATTCATTATTAGTCCTCCAATAATACCTTGACATGGCCCAATTTATGATGATTAATTAAATATTTTTTTTTTCATTGCGAAAAAGTATATAATTAACAAAGGTCAAATTTATTTCGCTCAACATGCAATTCTTGGCCAGGGATGAGGTTTTATGAATGTAAAATCCTTGAATTTCCCAGGATAAATTTTATTGAAACCCTTTGCCTTATTACTGCCGTAAAATCACTTATAGGTAATATCAATTTTTCAACAATCATGGCATAGTTAACACCTTATCATATGCTCTATCTAGCCATCGCTAGATAAGGCAATCCTTGCCAAACACATTTTGCAAACAAAAGCTGCAACAACAACCTCAACCAAAAAAACCAACGAACCCATGAACAATGAGTGCACACTCTGAGATTGTGCCAAAATTATGTGGCATACGTTGTGGCCGCATGCCAAAAACGCGTACACTGGGTGCAGTCGACGAAGCGTAAAAATTGCAATTCAGGATCTACAACTCAGCAGTTGCGCTGCAGTAAATAAATAAATAAAGGCCTGCTGAGCATAACGAAGGCGACGAAGACGACGACGACCAACGGTGGGCTCTATGAAGATCACGACATTGACGACAAATGAAAATGTCTTTCTCTCTCTCAATGTTTGACGGTGGAAAAAAGGACCAGCGCTCGCTCTGTATGTAGTGTTCCAGCCGCGAAATACAACACGATCAGCTGGAGGCCGCAATGTGGCCAATAGTTACGCTTTAATTAAGCCAAAGATTATCGTAACTAATTGCAATTACATGGTTGACTGGATTGGGAAATTATCGTAGAGACAAGACGGCTGGATGTGTGGAAAAGAAAGAGAAGATAGTGACCGAGATGGAGAAGGAGAAAGAAGATGAGTGAAGGACACACTGGGAACACCAAATAAACCACACTGTGAATGAAACGGGCGGCGAGGGAGTTACTGAGCCCATTTGTCGTTTTACCAAGTGATTGCGGAGTATGGCTGCGTCTGCGTAAGTCAGTTTTTGGCCAAAATGACAAACCTAGCGTGTGGTTTCACAGTTTGAGATTTTTTTCTTTTTTGGGACTCCATAAATAAGATGTTTGCAAAACTAAAGCCTTGGAAAGTCATTTCATGGCATTCAACGGCACAGTCATATTGTGAAAATATTGTTAAAACAAATCGTTCAAATAAAAGTGTTTGAGATATGACATGCTGTTGATGTTGACGATGTTGTTGTTGCTTTTTGGAGTTGCCACATGTAGCTAATTAATAACTTAATGTATTGAACAAAGTAAGGAAATGACTTGGATTTAATTATTTTAGACAGATGGGATTTTTTTGTCAAGGACAAAATAATGATGAGTTGAAGGTTAATTAGAATTTGAAAGAATAATGGGGATTGGAAGGAACAATTTGAGCCACAATGTTCGATTTTAGATTCGATGGCTGGAGATTCTAGCCAAAAAATAGATTTCTATGAATATTTAGCCACGTAAATTCATTCCTCTTATTGCAACGATAGAATTCACAATATTTAAGAATCACATATGCAATCCCACAATATTACAACTCGATTTTCGATATTTTGAAAGGTTTAGCGGAATTTTCCAGCCGACAATAATATTGGTTCACTATTAGTTATAGGCTCTACATAACGGTAACCCAATATTCACTAGCACCCACATAATGGCACAGATGTCCGATTTGCCGCAGATTGATGATTTTGGTTACTTTGAGTTCCGATTTGGAAACAAATAATTCTATCAAAGCCTTTTGATATAGGAACCATATAGTTTTAACTTTTTTGACCCAGTTATAATAAATTTCGAAATTTCCAAAAGGCTTAGGGAATTTTGGACAACACATGTGTCTGCTATCAATTATTACAAATGGCAACACTAAAATTATCGTTACACCCTTACAACAACCAACAACCTTGCAATAGCCTATAACAGCAAGCAAAAAATCGCAATGAAAACGAATTGTGTGTGCATGGGGTGCAAATAACATCTGCAACAAATTCACTTGTTCATGCTCATAAAATAATCACATGCAGTATTAGCCACAAGTACACCTACAATAAGGTATATCGATTTTCAAGGATCACATTTGATTCACCGTATCGCAGCGAATTTCACCAGGCCATACATTCATATAGTGCTTCTACAACTAGGCCGGAGAGGTCAGAGGGATTGTAACCGAGATTTGTTTATGAGAAATATAAACTTGAACGAATTAAAGCACCCCATTGTCACATAAAACGCGTAAAACGTGCTACACACTTCGATCACGTTCTCATCAACGGCCGTTCGGCCCTATGATCGCGATACGGTTGCTGATAAATTAACAGGGACAGAGCGAGAGAAAGAAAAGAAGAAAAAAAGTCATAATACAAGATGTAAAGGATCAGCAGCACATGCGCTTGTTACAACTCCGCTATTAAATATGCGTGTCGCGTTCGATACAAAAACAATGTTAAATGGTGGTATCACGGACAGGTACAAATGCACATGCGTACATGTATTTTACCTTAACGAGAGTGGGTTTGGATGTGTGTTTTGGCCCTGCACATACATTTGGGTTTGCCTTGCATTGATCTCGCCAAAGCAATAAATCAATTATCAAACTAAATAACAATAACAACAGTTAATGTGAATAAGCATCTCTGAGCGTATCGTTAGCATCGTTATCGTTGACCATGATTTCGTTTGGAGTAAATAAAAATATGGGTTAAATGCGTATGAATGGATTCTGCCGCTTTATGAAGGAGTTTGTGACAAAATCGTTACAAAGGATGTTGTGTCCGGAGCATATAACCATGAGCAATTTCTAAGAATGTTTGAAGGATAATTTAATAACTGAAGCAGTTTGTTATTCTTATAAAAAAGTGCCTATATATAGGAGGATCAAACAGTTATTCAAATGATCATTTTTTCATGTAAAAGAAAACTATGGTATGCATTTGTGCATATTTGTAACATACAATCCATAGTTACGTTTTAGGATATGGATGGGAACTGTTTCTGAGTCGATTCATGCACCCCTTCGACTTTAAGTCTGTTCATATGTTATTGCAAACAATGGTCTGTGTTTCAGTCATTGGGATGAAATTTTGCACAACGTACCAAACTGAACCTAAAACCAGTGACCGGAGCAGTATAGTCGGACGGAACCGACTATATGATACCCTACAAGAGTACCACGGAACTCACACTTTCTGCGGATGTATATTACGAGCATGGACATTATTTCTTAGCCTGGCGTCTTTTTCGCGTATAACTCCCACACTCAACACTTCTCTTGGATACACTATCGTGCATATGTCCTTCATGAGTAAATATATACAACATAGAATGCAAATTATCCTATTTTTCACACATTTGACCCGCTAAATATTGACCGATTATCATGAAAAGTGGCAAGCTTGTTTTTTGGTCATATCCCTTTCTCTGTGTAAAATTTCGTGATGTTCGTTTCATATTTAAGACATCTAGAGCGACCAGGAAAACAAACAAAGATAAAGTTTTCGGTCCATTTCATCATCTAAAACAAAAGGGGTCTTCCTGGACCCCAAAACCCGTCCTACGTGCCAAATTTCGTAACGATTTGCTCATAACTGTGGCCTGTATTGTGTTTTTTATAATGGACAGACGGATGGACACACATGTCTAGATCGACTTAGCTAGTCAATACATGACTATTGGTATACTATAAAGTCTAGGACCAATATTTCGCGGCGTTACAAACTCTAGGGGTCACACAAAGCTATAATACCCTGACAACATAGTTGTGTAGGTTGTAATGACGTACATTAAGTTTTGTTGAAATCGGTTCTGATTTAGATATAGATGTCATGTATTATTTCCTCCGATTTTATTTAAATGTTGAAATAAATTCTCAAATTCTCTTCGAAGTACTAACATGTGAGCGGAGCAGTATAGTCGGACGGGTCGACCAAATGATACCCTACAAAAATGCCACCGAATTTCAATTTTCTGCAGATCTATATTCCGTGCCTTTGTGTCTTCTGAATATATTATAAGTCAAGAGCTCCTCCTTTGTACCCCAGCATATTTTACGGATCATGTTTTCCCGGAGCAAACATCTACGCCATACGAAACAAATTGGGAATTTTACACACAAAAGTCTTGGTAGGTCAGATCCAAATAAATAGTTGGTCAGATCCTTTCCCCGTGTTAAATTTTGATGTTCGACGTACAATAGCGACCTCTAGAGTGACTAGGAAACTATACAGAAAAATTGTTCTCCATTTCATCTCATAAATATAATGTGATCATCGTCGAAATTTGCAGATTTTTTGCCGGAACATAAAATAATTGCATAGCGATCCGCGCCATATTTTCTCCTTCGTGTGTGGTAATGATAATTTTAACCAAATCAAAATACGTACACACCTGTAATTATCTTAGTATAACTTCCACATCCGATAGTATATCCTCTTGCATTTACTATCAACTTCTTGTATCTATGTCCTTCCTGACTAAATATATATGAATAGAAATATTGTATTTTTCTGTATAAAATACTGGGCCCATGATGAGCGATCTTCATCATCCATGCTCGTACCCCTTTCTCTGTGTAAAATTTAGATTTTTTGTTCAATATTGCAGCTTCCAAAGCGACAAAAAAGACGGACAAAAAAGTTGTTCGTCCATTTCATCCCCTTAATATGAACCGATCGTTTCCAAAAACAATATGGATCTTCTTTGGCCAGATCCCATCTTACATGCAAAATTTCGTGGCGATTGATCAGTAACTGTGGACTGTATCATGTTTACAAATTATAATAGAGAGACGGCCGGACACACAGCTATTCGAGATATCGGTATATTCAAAGGTGGGTCTAGGTCCAATATTTCGGGGCGTTACAAACTCTCGGTGCCACCCAAAATTATTCCAACCTTACAACACAGGTCTGTAGGGTATAAAAATGGGATGGTACCATGTTTTTCTGCAAGGGTATTTTCTACACTCCATTAACCCAGAATGCCAAATTACAACCACTTCTGTTAAAACATGCGGGTATATAGCAACCTCCACAACTCCGGAATTCCATATTAATGCCACTTCGTTTGAAAACTGCGACTTACAAATGCCGTAATATTTGAGTGAAATCTATATGCAGTTGGAAAATGTATCAATGTATTCGCACAATTTCAAAGCTCTATCATAAAAATTGGGATCTCTATGGAGATTTGAGCAAACAGGCAGAGTGGAGGGTTAAATTAATAGAATTTCATTCGGATCTAGAATATATACTTTGTGGGGTATCTGCAGATATTTGGAGGTGCTGCAAACCTAAGGACGACTTAAGTATACGCTACACCTCTTTGGGGAGGCTAATCTACATGTTGTCACGCATTTAGGTTTGTAGTTATGAGATCGGTCTTTCCTAAACAGCTAACAATTATTATCATAACACGATGATGTTGCAGTCTTACGTCAGATTTTTTTCTAAGGACTTATCGAAGTTTACTTAATACGTAGGATATTTTAAATACGACTTAGGAAGTATTTGAACCGCTCATAATCTTCTTTGATAAAGTCACACAAATTCCTTGTGGTTTTTTGAATCATAATTAAAGTGTTTGGCACATTCTCCTAACATGGTAGTATACGACATTGCATATAAAAGTCACCTAAATAATAACACTATGCTACAATATGGAGGTAATGGCTCGTGTGGTGGAAAATTCCTTTTGGAAACGAAAACACTTGTATAATACAAAACGAAACAGTGTATGGAGCAAGAATATGGTAAAAGTAGAACAGGTCGATTGAAATATCGATTTATTGCCTTTGAGGAGCCCATCCAAAATAATATTAGCGACAAATTTCGTATTATGTTAATTAGTTTACCTTCCAATAAAGTATAGACGAAAATGAGGGAATCGATTTGGAAGTCCGAAATGTTGTACAGAAATATGTATTCTATATTCGATTTGGCTGCAAATATGTCAGTCACCAGCAACAAACGCATCATTGCATAAAACAAAATTGACCTATTGTGACTTTGCCCTTCTGGGCAAAAGCTTTCTTTCCCAAACGTAAACCTCGAAACGTTAGAATCAAAAGCTTTCTTTCAATCATATATGCATGTCTGCATTAATACACGATGCTTTCATATTACCCCTTATAGACATTCTGAAATATAAATGTGGTCATACCTTATGCAACCGCAAACGACGACATTCATCAATTTCAAATCAAAGCCTTTGATCCCAATAGTGTTAAAAATAAATCTCTGAAGTGGATACATACATATGTCCAGCACCCCCTTTGTAAAATACTTCACCATCGCAACATCTTAATTTTCATGAGTAATCACTTTCAAACAGCAAAAACACTGAAAACAATAACAAGACAGCAACAATATTTGACAGACGGGCAGCAACAACAACAATAAAACCCAGCAACAACAACAAAAAACCAAAGCACACACCACAAATCCTTAATAAACTTCTCAAAAAGTCGAAACAATTAACGTTGCAAACCAAACTGGCCAAAAAGGAAAAATACCCGAAATAAAATGGACAACAACAACAATGACACTATATCTGTGAGATTGTATTTGTAACATTGGTAAAGTGTTTGCGTTGCAGTTGCCGTTTTTCCCAACAGAGGTCATTTTTTTCGTTTTGAGACCACCCAAATTATTATGAGAGAATGATGAACGAGATTGAGTTCGTTGAACAAAAGAAGAAATGAAGTCTGAGAAGATGGTATGCCAGTATTATATGAATTAAAGCAACAACAAGAAACATGCATAAACATGCTGAGTTTAAAATGAGTAACATGCAGTGTTAAAAATGTTTTAAAATAAATAAAACAGCAAGTAAATGACACAAATTTTCATGGATATAATTATGGGAGATGGACTTCTACAGGGTTTTTTAATAGGGGGCCTATATAAATGAACATCATTTAAGGCATATATTATTTTTTTAGGAATTTGGAAATATAGGATATGTTTGATACGATCAGATAGATAATAAATTTTTTAATACATATTTTTCAAGGATGATAAAAGCAATAGGCATAATTTTTTTCGTGGTTTGGTCGTAGTTTTTTAATATAATTTTTTCAGGGATCGTAAGGGCACAGGGGTGCATTTTTTAATATATTTTTTTCAAATATCATAAGAGGCATATGCGTGGATTTTTTAATATACTTACTTCAAGGATCATATGTGTCATAGGCGTAGATTTTTTAATATAATTTTTTCAAAGATCATATGTGCCATAGGCGTGGATTTTATAATATAAATTTTTCAAGGATCTTAAGAGGCATAGACGTAGATTTTTGAGTATAATTTTTTCAAGGATCATATGTGCCATAGGTGTGGATTTTTTGAAATAATTTGTTCAAGGCATAGGCGTGAACTTTTAATATAATTTTTTTAAGGATCATTTGCGCCATAGGTATGGATTTTTTAATATAATTTCTACCAGGATCATATGCGCCATATGCATGTATTTTTTTAATATAATATTTTTCAAGGATCATATGCGCCATAGGCATGGATTTTTTAATACAATTTTTTCAAGCATCATATGCGCCATAGGCATGGATTTTTTAATATAATTGTTTTAAGGATCATAAGAGGATTTTTTAATATAATTTTTTAAACGATCATAAGAGGATTTGTTAATACAGTTTTATCAAGGATGATGATCCATAGGCGTAGATTTTTTAATATGAATACGTATATTTTTAATACAATTTTTTAAGGCCATAGACGTAGATTTTTAATATATTTGTTTCAAGGATGGCACGAGCCATAGGCATTTATTTCTTATTATAACTTTTTAAGGATTTTTTAATATATATATTTTTTGAGGATGGTACGAGGAATATGCGTCACTTGTTTAGTATAACTTTTTCAAGTCTGGTACGATCTATACTTGTATATTTTAATATACATTTTCCACGGATTTTTTAATATAAAATATTTTTTAAGCATGATACGAGCCATATGCGTAGATATTTTATATAATAGAAGATATTAACAATTATTTCACATAGAAGTGATAAAAATTTTAGCCAAATTAATATCTTCACTAAGGAATCGAAAAAAATCAATCCAAAAATGCGCCATTAACCTTCAATATATTTGAAATAATTTCACTTTATAAAGGCCTCACTATAGGCCATTATTACCCTTAAAATATCATTTGTTACGCAGCTTACTGTAATGTGCACACACACTTACAATATTGTATGCATTGATAATGCGGATATTTTCCAACACTCAGTTCGAAAACACAAAAACCGAAAAATTGACAAAGGATGATAACATTATTTGCCAAAAACCCTACAACACGAACATAAAATAAAGGCCACAACCGGCAAACAAAAGGACAGCAATTATTCAAAATGAGCGAATGAGCCAAACGACCGAATCCAATGTAAGGTGTAGATGAAGTATAAAAAATTGGATAATTACCCAAAATGTGTCCATGAATCTTGGTTGGAGGTTTCTTGTTGATGTTGTTGTCTTGTGTTGCGTTGTAACAAACCGTCCAAAAATGTCGAGTTTAAATAAAATGTTATATGGCAATGACAACAAATTTATCACGCCCATAGAAATGCTCATAAAAACATTAACTTCTATTGTTAAACTAATTAATTTCATTTGTTTGTACAAACAACATGCATACATACATATGTATGTACATGTTTATGTACATTGTTTATCTCTTGTTGGATTTTTTTCGTTTTTTTTTTTTGTGTTTTTGTCCACAGCTGAGTGAGACCTCTCCAATGAATGATTTCCCAAGTCATTTTCATCTGACACGACAAATGATTATCATGGTCATTATATTCAATGATCTTGATCCTTAGAATGATTTGATTGATTCTATTTTGAATACACACATCGAAATATTTTGGCTGTTTTTAATTTTTTCCACGATGCCACACACTGTAGCATGGGATAGCGTAGTGTTGAAGAACACACACAATGCTGCAATTATCTACTTATGATTGTTGTAAAATGATCATCATCGTCGTCGCCTTCTCCTCACACGGTTAGTCCGCCAAGCCAACAGATTGTGGACGCAATCAACAAAAATTCAAAATGCACTTGAAATGCCTACTATCAGTCTGACGTTTTGATAATTTTGTATCCCGCACATTCACACCTGTATGAAATATTACACATCATTTATTGAGTAATTTTCTCGAGAAAAATAAAAAACAAACCGGCCTCCGAAGTAGCAACAATTAGAATATAGAACCAATTGAATTATTGGGCCATAGGCGTGGAGTTTTAACATAACTTTCAAGGAAGGCGTTGATTTTTTAATATAATTTTTACAAGGATCATAAGAGGTATAGGCGTGGATTTTTTAATATCATTTTTCAAGGATCATAAGGGGTATAGGCGTGGATTTTTTAATATAATTTTTTCAAGGATCATAAGAGGTATAGGCGTGGATTTTTTAATATAATTTTTTCAAGGATCATAAGAGGTATAGGCGTGGATTTTTTAATATAATTTTTTCAAGGATCATAAGAGGTATAGGCGTGGATTTTTTAATATAATTTTTTCAAGGATCATAAAAGGTATAGGCGTGGATTTTTTAATATAATTTTTTTAGGGATCATCAGAGCCATTGGCGTGGATTTTTTAATATAATTTTTTCAAGGATCATAAGAGGTATAGGCGTGGATTTTTTAATATAATTTTTTCAAGGATCATAAGAGGTATAGGCGTGGATTTTTTAATATAATTTTTTCAAGGATCATAAGAGGTATAGGCGTGGATTTTTTAATATAATTTTTTCAAGGATCATAAGAGGTATAGGCGTGGATTTTTTAATATAATTTTTTCAAGGATCATAAGAGGTATAGGCGTGGATTTTTTAATATAATTTTTTCAAGGATCATAAGAGGTATAGGCGTGGATTTTTTAATATAATTTTTTCAAGGATCATAAGAGGTATAGGCGTGGATTTTTTAATATAATTTTTTCAAGGATCATAAGAGGTATAGGCGTGGATTTTTTAATATAATTTTTTCAAGGATCATAAGAGGTATAGGCGTGGATTTTTTAATATAATTTTTTCAAGGATCATAAGGGATCATCAGAGCAATAGGCGTGGATTTTTCAATATAATTTTTTCAAGGATCATAAGGGATCATCAGAGCCATAGGCGTGGATTTTTCAATATAATTTTTTCAAGGATCATAAGGGATCATCAGAGCCATAGGCGTGGATTTTTCAATATAATTTTTTCAAGGATCATAAGGGATCATCAGAGCCGTAGGCGTGGATTTTTCAATATAATTTTTTCAAGGATCATAAGGGATCATCACAGCCATAGGCGTGGATTTTTCAATATAATTTTTTCAAGGATCATAAGGGATCATCAGAGCCATAGGCGTGGATTTTTCAATATAATTTTTTCAAGGATCATAAGGGATCATCAGAGCCATAGGCGTGGATTTTTCAATATAATTTTTTCAAGGATCATAAGGGATCATCAGAGCTTTAGGCGTGGATTTTTCAATATTATAGGAGTGGATTTTCCAATATAATTTTTTTAGGGATCATCAGAGCCATAGGCGTGGATTTTTCAATATTATAGGAGTGGATTTTCCAATATAATTTTTTTAGGGATCATCAGAGCCATAGGCGTGGATTTTTCAATATAATTTTTTTATTGGGATCATCAGAACCATAGGCGTGGATTTTTTAATGTAATTTTTTTAGGGATCATCAGAGCCATTGGCGTGGATTTTTTAATGTAATTTTTTAGGGATCATCAGAGCCATAGGCGTGGATTTTTTAATATAATTTTTTCAAGGATCATAAGAGGTATAGGCGGGGATTTTTTAATATAATTTTTTCAAGGATCATAAGAGGTATAGGCGGGGATTTTTTAATATAATTTTTTTCAAGGATCATATTTTTTTAATATAATTTTTTTCAAGGATCATATTTTTTTAATATAATTTTTTTCAAGGATCATAAGAGGTATAGGCGTGGATTTTTTAATATAATTTTTTTCAAGGATCATAAGAGGTATAGGCGTGGATTTTTAAAGAATATTTTTAAGGATCATAAGAGGTATAGGCGGGGATTTTTTTATATAATTTCTTCAAGGATCATAAGAGGTATAGGCGTGGATTTTTTAATATAATTTTTTTCAAGGATCATAAGAGGTATAGGCGTGGATTTTTTAATGCAATTTTTTTCAAGGATCATAAGAGGTATAGGCGTGGATTTTTTAATATAATTTTTTTCAAGGATCATAAGAGGTATAGGCGTGGATTTTTTAATATAATTTTTTTCAAGGATCATAAGAGGTATAGGCGTGGATTTTTTAATATAATTTTTTTCAAGGATCATAAGAGGTATAGGCGTGGATTTTTTAATATAATTTTTTTCAAGGATCATAAGAGGTATAGGCGTGGATTTTTTAATATAATTTTTTTCAAGGATCATAAAAGGTATAGGCGTGGATTTTTTAATATAATTTTTTTTAAGGATCATAAGAGGTATAGGCGTGGATTTTTTAATATAATTTTTTTCAAGGATCATAAGAGGTATAGGCGTGGATTTTTTAATATAATTTTTTCAAGGATCATAAGAGGCATATGCGTGGATTTTTTAATATAATTTTTTCAAGGATCATAAGAGGCATAGGCGTGAATTTTTTAATATAATTTTTTCAAGGATCATAAGAGGCATAGGCGTGAATTTTTTAATATAATTTTTTTCAAGGATCATAAGAGGCATTGGAGTGGATTTTTAATACCATTTTTCCAAGGTTGATATGAGCTAAAGGCGTGGATTTTTTAATACAAATTTTTCAAGGATCATAAGAGGCATTGGAGTGGATTTTTAACACAATTTTTTTAAGGTTGATATGAGCCAAAGGCGTGGATTTTTTAATACAAATTTTTCAAGGATCATAAGAGGCATTGGCGTGGATTTTTTAATACAAATTTTTCAAGGATCATAAGAGGCATTGGCGTGGATTTTTTAATACAATTTTTTCAAGGTTGATATGAGCCAAAGGCGTGGATTTTTTAATACAATTTTTTCAAGGATGCTCTTAGCATTTTAATAAATTTTTTTCAAGTCCTTTTTCAATATTTTTTAATTTTTTTTTGTCCTAATAAATAATTTTTCTCGACATTATTAAATACCATTTAAGGGAACCCCCCCATTCTCGATTTTAATTTTTCAAGATTTTCAATGGGCTGGTAAATCAATACCAATGCTTTTTAAGGTTTGTAACTTTACACATATATAATTGAAGATTTAAAATAAAAGAGAAATAATTTACAAAAAAATTTTGTTGTTGTTTTGTTGTTGTTTTTTGTAATTAAAGAAAAGTCCTTATTTTTGATGGCGGGCACGATAACTCCTCACTGGAACATCGGAATCCGAAAATTCCAAAGGTGTTAGAAAGAGTACATGTCTGGCTCTCGAACAAAGATTATTGACTTCGCTCTAAAATTAAGAAAATGGTGGACCTTGGAAAAAATATTTTTGGAAAATCGCCGATTTTTTACCAAAACCCAAGTTAAAAAATAAGGAAGATCTTCACCGATTGGCTTTATCCTAGTTCATACGATAGCTATACACGCACAGAGAAATGTGTAAAAATTTGAAATCGATTGGGTTATTAGTTTTTGAGTTATCGTGCCCGCCATTCGCAAAAAAATGTTTAGAGAAAAACGCGTTTAAAGTTTGAGAAGCCCTTCAGCCGTCACTTGATGCTGACACAATAAATCGGCTATATCTTCAAGAGTTCTTGACATTTTCATTTGAAATTTTGTAGGCAAATTCTATAATTAGTGTAGATTTGAATTATATCAACAACATTTTTGACCCCGAGAATGGGGGTGGTCCCCTTAATTGTTTTCAAATATAAATCCACATTGTGCGCCATTGCTTAGCTCTGTAATTTTCAAATATCAACATGTCGGCCATACTTGTCCCCACATAAATGATATTGCGCTTGCGGCAAGTTTCTCCACATCATTAAAATGGACAATGGAACAGTTTAATCCATTTATGTGGCCTCAAGTACTTAACAAACAATACCTTAATCAATTTTCAATAACGACAACAACATAACAATAAAAAACCAACCAAGAAGAGAGAAGGAAACGAAAAAACTTACAAATCATCATCAGCCATAGAATTTTTTCGACTTTCATTACAAATAGCAACAACAACAAAGGTAATAGAAAAACCAAAAGGGAAAGACGACAGCAAAGTCCAAGTGTTAACTTGTGATAGCTGGTTACACTACTCCAACAAATGTCAAGAAGGCAAAGAAAGATCAAAACGACGACGGGAATATGCAGCTAATCCCCAAAGAGAGCACACAATCACACACACACATTGTGGACTATGCTCTGTCTGCTGCATTCCAAACTTACCGAACGGCAGGGTCAATACAATGGCATGAATGAATGAAATCAAATGGATAAATATAGGGATAGATGGCCAAAGAAGACTGGTTGGACGGATGGATGGATGAATGCATGCAGACAAAGACCCACTTCACAGCCGATACTTTAAACAATTATGATTACATGGCGTATTACAACGGGAGCATGGTACCGCCGACATATGGGGTGCACTTACACATCATTGAGCATGGCGCAAATGCCGGATTGACGTATCTCGGGACGGACAGACTTTGAGACGACTTCTTTGGATGCGGAATCATTTCGACAATCGGCTGGAGAGTGTGTGAAAATGATTATAGCTGAATGGTGATATTATATTATTGCTGACGATATGTGTATTGTGGCTGTTGTTAATCCGAACAATAAATAAAATGATTTTCTTTTCGATGGAGTACTGGATGTAGCCGGATAAGATGTAGTTGATGTTTTTGTTGTTGTTACTTCTTGTTGGCATTGTTAAACAATTCAAATTTGATTAAGTGTCCTTAACAGAAGAAAAGAAAAGGGCACACAACAGTTAAAGTTAAACAATCATCATCAACATCTTCGATCGACGGATCGATGGATGGATAGATGTTTGTCAGCAAATAAACAAAAGAAGGGCTTGGCGGCTGTGGCGGTATTCCACTTTTTTCTTTTCATATTTCTACTTCATCTTCTTGAAGTTTGTTTTCTTTTTTGTGGCTTTGTTACGACATTTGTGTGTTCATAAATATCACATATTCATTGCACCGGCTTAGATATGTGAGAATATGTCATTTGTAATTAAATATGAGTAGAATTTTTTGGAGTGTGAGTGAAAAAGAAAGAAATGAATGGGTGTATATAGTTAGACATATAGGTAAGGGACTTATAGGTTAATTTTTATTTAATGAAGAGGGCCGTAGGCGTGGATTTTTTAATATTATTTTTTTAGGGATGATATAAGCCATAGGCGTGGATATTTTAATATAATTTTTTTAGGGTTCATCAAAGCCATAGACGTGGATTTTTTAATATATTTTTTTAGGGATCATCAGAGCCATAGGCGTGGATTTTTTAATATATTTTTTTAGGGATCATCTGAGCCATAGGCGTGGATTTTTAAATATTTTTTTTTAGGGTCATCAGAGCCATAGGCAGGGACTTTTTAATACAATTTTTTAAGGATCACCTACGGCGTGAATTTTTTTAATATAATTTTTAGGGATCATCATGGCCATAGGTAATTTTTTAGTGATCATTAGAGCCTTAGGCGTGGATTTTTTAATAATTTTTTTAAAGGATGGTCAGAGCCATAGGCGTTGATTTTTTAATATAATTTTTATAAGGATGATCAGAACCATAGGCGTGGATTTTTTAATATAATTTTTATAAGGATGATCAGAGCTATAGGCGTGGATTTTTTAATATAATTTTTATTAGGATGATCTGAGCTATAGGCGTGGATTTTTTAATATAATTTTTATAAGGATGATCAGAGCCATAGGCGGGGACTATTTAATATAATTTTTTAGGGATCATCAGAGCCATATGCAGGGACTATTTAATATAATTTTTTAGGGATCATCAGAGCCTTAGGCGTGGATTTTTTAATATAATATTTTTAGGGATCATCAGAGCCTTAGGCGTGGATTTTTTAATATAATTTTTGTAAGGATGATAAGAACCATAAGCGTGGATCTTTAATATAATTTTTGAAATGATGATAAGAACCATAAGCGTGGATCTTTAATATAATTTTTGTAATGATGATAAGAACCATAAGCGTGGATCTTTAATATAATTTTTTTATCATCAGAGCCATAGACGTAGATTTTTCAATATAATTTTTTTAGGGATCATCGGAGCCATAGGCGTGGATTTTTCAATATAATTTTTTTAGAGATCATCAGAGCCATAGGTGTGGATTTTTCAATATAATTTTTTTAGGGATCATCAGAGCCATAGTTGTGGATTTTTCAATATACATTTTTAGGGATCTTCAGAGCCATAGGCTTGGATTTTTCAATATACTTTTTTAGGGATCTTCAGAGCCATAGATGTGGATTTTTCAATATAATTTTTTTAGGGATCTTCAGAGCTGTAGGCTTGGATTTTTCAATATAATTTTTTTGTGGATCATCAGAGCCATAGGCGTGGATTTTTTAATATAATTTTTATAAGGATGATCAGAGCTATAGGCGTTGATTTTGTTAATATTTTTTTTAGGGAAAATCAGATTTCTTTAGGGATGATCTGAGCCATAGGAGTTGATTTTGTTGTTTTTGTAATTGGTTGACTTTTAACCGGATATAAATTTATTGTATTTATTGTCAAGTTCGAAATTTTGCTTCAGGAAGGTAGTTAGTTGTCGGTTTCATCTGGATATAAATTTGTAGTATAAAAAGTTACATTTAACATTTGGTTAAAATATGGGTTCAAATTGTGTCAATTCCTTTGAATATATGACAAATAAATCCTCATAAAGTAGGTTAACCCGGAAATAAGTCCTAATATAAATACCGTATAAGTCAATATAAAATCTTATTCGAATCAATTTTACTCTGGTAAGAAACTAGTTAGAAAGTATCTGTATCCGTTTTGCCGATAGATGTACCCTGTCCTGAGATAGTTCACGATTCTGGTAAAATATCGAAAAATATGACATTGCCTTTATATGTGGGTCATGATACGATATGGATCCATATCGAATATTTTTTGGAAATATGTTTTTCACCTTCCATGAACCCGGAATGCAAAATTGTATCCTCTTCGGTGGGCAAATGCGGCTGAAGTCTTCAAAATATCGAAATGGGACGACATATACGGTGTGGGTTATGATTTTCGTTTACTACGAATGATGAATTTCAAATTACAGTCACTTCGATAAATTCGGCTTACAGAAATAAAATAACGTAAATGGGCCGGTACCTTCCCATGAGACCATGTTAAATATAGATTCAATGTTTTGCAAATATGTTTTTTCACTTCTATTCACTGCGGTGAAAATTTGGATTTATACATTTTGTTTCAGAATTCAGAAGTTCGGTCGGAAAATGTCGCTAAAATCTGCAGTCACTTGATTGGAAAAGAAGCCTAAGGTCTTCAAAACGTGCAACCGTGGTCAGAATCTGAATTTGGGTATATGTCAGAACAATCACCTGTTTAGGAATAAATTATTTCATCAATAAAAAGCCGGAATGCGGCTATATAAGTAACAGAAATATATGTACAAATAGTTCTATCTCTGTGTATACGAATGGCACATTTAAGGTGCACTTAAGATGTTGGAGGATATAAATAGTGGGCCCATGAAAAATATTCCGATTTGAAATGATTTCTTAGGCCAATATAGGCATAAATAATTTATTTGGGAGCTTTAGAATTTAATTCTGATCTTCAAATAAAACCTTGCATATATGACATGCCGACACATTCTTTAATATCTCAGCAGTAGTCTGAAACAGAAGTAAAAACTCTTTTTTATCTATAACACACAATTAGTAATCATCTGCTATTGAGAAATAAGTGCAAATTTGTAATATTTCTAGACATGTAGACGAATCGCTGGAGATTCAATGACCGTTAACAAACTACGCCAGTCATCCTTGTCATACTTGCAAAATGTTGTTGTTATTATTAGTGGTGGTGCTGCATTGCCGTTATTATTTTAAGACTGACAAATAAGCTATGAAAATCATAGATAAGGAACAGGTCGTAATCGTAATCGAATGACACGCTTTTGCAAAAAAAGTCGAAACGAAAGATAAGGAAATGATGAACACGTTCCAATAATAATACCGGTATATAGGGGAAGCATGAATAACTATCAGGTAAACAATCTTGTATTTCGCCACCAGATATTTGTACTATATTTATGAATGAATGAATTGCTGGCGGGTTAGCTGGCTGGCTGGCTCATTCGTACAAACATTCGGAATGTATGATTAGGAAATGAATGAATGAACAAAACAAAACTAAATTGATTTGATTGTATGTTATGAGTGTCGATACGCGTAACTATTCCGAATGACTTAATGAATGAATGGAAGAGATACGAATATATATTTTTTTGCTATGAATGTAAATAGATTTGACGAATGTGTTTGATGGGACTTTATTACAACTCTTGTGAAGAGTAGTCATATTTCTGGATATAGAAGGAGAGGGAGATTAAAAATTCAGGGTATATCGTCGAAATTAATATTGTTATGGATACATTATTCACTAAATTTACTGCAAACATTGAGCCCCATTTTTAAACATACGGAATCCAAAATAAATAAAAAAAATTTTGTCTGATATATACCTTCAGCCACGAATATTCATTTTACATTTTCATGTTTCGACAATACCCCGAATGGGTCTCCGTCAAATTTTCGGTAATTTGAAAAATTTAGATGTACAGAAGTGGCTGCTATTTGTCGTTCCAGGTTATTGGTGTGTGAAAACCATTTCTCCATATAATGTTTGATATAGGTCCATGTTTCAATATAGTCCCCATTTGGTTAGGTTTAGTTAGTACCAAATTACACTTACTAAACCCACCTCGACAGACATGTCCGTTTGTTTCCTCCAAAAAAATGAGTGTAGTCATTCGTTACTTATCAGTTATTTTTCCGCTATATCACCAATATTTACAACGTTAAATCACTGAGCGCCAACCAAACTAACAACCAGACAGCAAAACGTCAATTTCATACGTCTCTTAGTTAGAAATAACTTCATATTTCCAGTGTTGATATGATCGATGCCGACTGAATGCCGGACGTCGTTCATATCGAACAACCGACCTTCTACCGCCAACCGTCTCACTGGCTACAAATAAATTCAATGAATTTCACATAAAATTGCGAGAAATTTAAGCAAATTTCTTGGAAAATTAATTGAGCGTTCAACGTACGTATCTACTTTTTTTTTACAATCAGAGGAATGTAACTTTGTTTTTTTATTTATTTGTTGGTTTTTGTGTATGTATGTTCACGAATGTATTGTGCTTATGCGGTTGTGATTATCTGTATCGGAATGAGTGTGCGTGTGGCTTAAAACAACGGTAAAAATTCGTCAACTTTTTATTGTATAACAAAAAAACAGTTGTCAGATGCTGTTGTTTCTCCCTGACGTCTGAGTGAGTGGTCTTTAAAATGAGAAAAAAAATTATCACTTTTTATGAACGGTGGAGAAGCTGAATTAAATTACTTTAAAATCTTCCAACAATTTTGGGGAATTTTTGGGTGTTTTCTTTTCAGGGAGAACTACACTGGGAATTATTTTAATATGGATGGTAGGATTGTGAAAATTTGTGCAGATATTAAAAAATATTTGTTTTTTGTCTTTCGATAAATTGAAAAAAAATCGTTAACAAAAATCGTACGTGTAGGGTCAACATGCTTGATGAAGTACGCCAATAATATACAATAAAATATGTAATAGTAGGAGTAGATGTTATGCCATCCATTCCGACTACTATTGACGTTTTCATGTTAAGGAACAAATTTCTCGTATAAAATATTACGTGGTACCGTTATGTGGGGACTATACCCGATTATGGAAATTAAAGTCACTTCTGAAATTCAAATTTCAATTGAAAAATCCCCAACATATCTAATAATGGAGGCGGTATACATAGAGGCTAATCTGACGCTTGGACAAATATTGATTAAATAAAAATAAAAAATATAAATGAACTTTATTTTGGTATGTTTTTCTGATCTCTGTAGAGGTTACAAGTATGACACAGAATATCAACAAACTTTACACGGTAAATGGGATCTGGTCAACGAATAAGCATGGCTGTATTCATGATGATCAGCCAATAGTTAGTGGATCAAATGGACCAAGACTTTTGTGTGTAAATTAACAAAATTTGAATCTTATGGAGAACAATTTCACACAATTTCAAAAACATGAGTCGGAAAGGATGCCAAGTTAAAAAAGCTACTATTTTAACTTGGCGAAATATACCCATGCTTGGAATATAGATCTGCAAACGGTTAAATTTCAATGGTACTGCTGCTGCTGCTTATTGCTTTTTTTGAGAACTCTAAATATCAAATTATATCCAATTGGATTACAATATCTCGAATATTGGGAGGGTGTTTTGACATTATACCATTTTCAATGTAAAACATTCTACAATATAAGTGAAAAATTCCAAATCACACATCATGAAGGTTGGCTGGCCTCCATGTTGTGTACATTTACCCTTGAAAAATATAGACGTATGCTGAACAGTTATATGAAAAAGTATTCTTGAATCAGGAATCTGAAATGCCAAACCTTCGAACTATGCCAAAATATGTATATGTAGAAGTGTGGCCCTCAATTTAATTTATTACTCTCGAAAAACCCTAAATGCCAAATTACAGCGATTTCTGTCGCAATGAGACAACGGTAATTTGGTTTTTATTCCCTTCACCATAGTATAGTATGCCGTTTGTAACTCATCGAAAAATTCATTTCCGACCCTACAAGGGTAAAATTCTAAGACGATCTAATCATGCTCGTCTATTGTAATCACGCTATCTTCTGAAGGAGTTGAGGTAGAGTGCTGGAATTTTGTCTGCAGGCATGTCAAGTTATTTGTCTGCTGTTATGCCAAGTTCGAAAATGGGTTATATCGTTTTGTGGTAGTCCCCATATAACGGAACCTCCAAATTTGTGATATTTAAGGGATTATGGGCATGTTTTTTAAACGAATTAGCTGGAATTTATTTTTTTAAATTGTGTAAAAGATCTCCAGTTTTTTAATTTTAAATATTGATCTGCCTTTTCGGGTAGTCCCCATATACAAATTTCGGTATTTTGGAATCAAATCTGCCTATTAAAAATATCAATATTGGTCCAAATTTTTGAGGTTGTCCCATATAATGGGATCCTCAAATATTCTGTATTTTGAATTTTGGATGCGGTTTTTAACCGAATTCGATGTAATTTGGTATATTTATATTACATATCGAATCTCCCTAGCAAAAATGATTAATATTTGCCTTATTTGGATGTTCTCCATACAATCCCTTTTATACCCTCTACCATAGTATGTAGCGTAAATTAATTTAGTTTTTCCGCTTGTAGCTCATCGAAGTAATCCTTTCCGACCTTATAAAGTATATATATTCTTGATCAGCGTAAAATTCTATGACGATAAAAGCATGTCCGTCTGTTGCAATCATTCTTTTGTCTGCAGGCAGGTCATGTTCGAAGATAGATCGGTACACGTGTAGGCATAGCTCCCATATAAGGGTACCCCCTAAATTTTTGGAAATTTGGGGTTCTTGTGCGCGTTTTTTACAGAATTCGTTTAAATATTGTACATTGGGTTCTTATTGTGGACCAAATTTCCCCACTAAAAATTTTAAATTTAGGTCGACTTTTTCTGGTAGCCCCCATATAACGGTGACACCCCCCCCCCCCCCATTTTCATTTTTTTGGGAGTTTTGATCACATTTTTCGACGGAATTGGTTGTAATTGAGTACTTTGAGCTCATATTGGATAGCAAATCTCTCAACTAAAAATTATAAATATAGATCCATTTTTTCGGGTAGCCCCCATATAGGGGCACCACCAATTTCCCGTATTTTGGGGTTCTTGAGCGAGTTTTTCAAAAGAATTTGCTCCCTCCCAAAAATTATTAATATTCGCCTCCGTTTAGGGGTAGTCCTTACGTTTGGACATAGCTCCTATATAAAATAGTTAGCTGAGTGCAAGTGCAATTTTTTTTTCGAATATTAAACATATGTTTTCCACTAAAAGTGACTGTAATTGGCCATATCTCTCACAAACGTTTTTCAACTTTCAATTTTTTTTAGACAGCCCCTATTTTACGTTGAAGTTTCTAGACGCATTATACAATCACATGATATTTTAAATGTAATTCCACAGTGTTAAATTTTTTCCTGTTTGGTTTAATAAATACAAAAAAAATTATTACACCTCAAACAATATATCAACATTAAATTCATGTCTGTCCAAATAATGTATATTTAAACTAGAAGCTGCGGATCCGAGTGACATATATTTTATTTTTTTACAATTGCCACAAGTTTTTGTTTTTATCTATTCTTTTCTTTATTTAATTTCTTCCCAGTGTACCCTCTCAGTCCAATGCGTTAAATACGTATTGGTGAATGCTTCTCAAGCTTGTAGCTTACAAAGTGTGGCGCTTATTTGGATTACGTGTCTTCCAGTTTTTTGTTGTTGTTGTTTTTGTCCTCGTTGTTCTTGTTAAATGTTTAAATGTTACTGTAGCAATGCAGATGATTTTGTTCTTTCTCCCCGAAAATACAGCAACAACACTCATTTCCTTAACAAACTCCCAACATCAACGCACTGTCTTCTTTATAACAACGTGTCATATGTGAGCGGAAAAAAATTTTGTTTTGTATGTTTTTTGGTAGGAAAAAAGCTGTTGCTTTTCGGGTGATGTACCTCTTCATTGGGTCATCAACATTGTTGTTCTCACACATAAAAAGGTTTGTTTTTTACAAAAAAGTTAAAAAATAAATAAAACACGAAGTGAAAAAAATTTTACCTCATCGCCGGTGAATACTATTTGGAAGTTGTTTTTGTTAAGTTTCAACGTCTGAAGTTATTTTTATGAGATTTTGACAGCTTGTTGTTGTCATCTTTAAAGTCCAGTTTTAAGTGCAATAAGTGCTTAAAATTATGTTGTTGCGCCGTCTGTTGTCGTTTTGTCTTGTCACATGGATTTCTGTAAATATTGTTAACAAGTACCCTTTTTCTGGATTGTTTTTTGTTTTGACTTGTTTTTTTTTTTTTGTGAATTTAAAGAAATACACAAAAACATAATTTTTGTTTTGAGTCATAAGAATATACTCGCATGTTGGTTGGATGACTGGTTTTTGAGTTAGGATTTGTTTTTGCCAAAAAGTCATGGGATCGTATGGGTGTTTTCATACGTTTTAGACTTTTGAAAGATTGCCTAGTTTTTCGTTTAGCCCCACGACTATGTCTTTTAAAATGACCAGAAGTAACTGCAAAATTGAAATTTTGGGTTCATTGGAATGGCATTTGGGAGGTAGGCTTACCCGCAAAAAAATGAATAATAAATTTATAATAAAACCAAAGAATGTTAAATTTTAATTTCTTTATTTCCTAAACAATAGGTATAGATCACCCATTTCACAATAACACTGTATTAACCTCAAGGCGTAGCCGAAAGCGGAATGACCCATACGACAGCTAATTTTTGTTTGGTCATCGTGTATGCTAGCTGTTACGATACCGGATATATTATGTTTAACATAACCAACGATAGTGGTTAAATATGTCTCATATTTAGTTTAGCACATAATTTCATACTTATTACAATTGCCGTTTTACAACAACACCAATAACAACAACAAAATTTATATTTTTTAGTTAATGACAAAGACTAATATTATCTTCCTGTGACATTTTCATTCTTGTTTGCCTCTATTTTGGTCTGAGAGAATGTACAAAATAAAATGTTTGGGAGACCTTGTTTTTTCAAACCTTTTTTGTTATGGAGGAGTGGGGGAAGGGGTTCCGCATATGTTTAGTTCCATATTTTGTTAAATGCTGCTTAACCTAAAACTTGCCAGAGATACGATTATGTTTAACATGAGGAGTAGTTGGAGCCTAGAATGACATGTTTTCGGTTGAGTTTTTTTTTTTTTGTGGATTAGTTTATGTTTATGTAAATGATCCCGGTTTGCCGCTTTGTCGACTTACGTAGTTGACGTTTACAGGCTAGTTGTCGTTTTCTCGTCATCTCCTTCTTGACTTGTTTGTTGAAGTACTTTTGCTAATGTGTTAAAACAATAATTGACTTGTTTATTATGACGTTTTTAAGTTAAGACCATAAAGTAACAAATTAACGCATACATGGTGCATTTAACCTCTCCCCACCCACTCGGGTACACCACTGGCAAAGTTCATCCGTGAGATTAGTTAGGAAAATGACATGAATACGTGTGCGTGCGGTGGGTTGATTGTTTATTTATTTATTTGTTTGGAATAGTTGGTGGCATTATGGGTGAGAGTTACGAGGGTGGTAAAAAATATAGAAGGTAATAGAAAATCCTGCACTGAAAACTACATCAACAGAAAGGGTGATTTTTAAGAACTATAGCGAAATTAAAAAAAAAACCTAAAAGTCAGATAAAATACATTAAATCTTTATTTGAATCAATAGTACTGTGTTTGAAGATTATATCAACTGTGACTCAAATGGTCGATCTAATTAGGCATTGGTAACTTTTGTCACTGAGCACGATTTTTTTCGATAAAAAGTAGATTTTCAGACATCTTTTCAAGATAACTTTAAATTAAAGACCAAAGTGAACATTGTTGGCATCGAAAGAAAACACGAAAATTGCCTGAATTTGCGTAAAGTAATGTTGCCAACAAATTTATAGCAAAAAACCAGTGACCGAAGCAGTATAGTCGGTTTATAGTATATAGTATATAGTGATTTAATTGTCCCATAGTCCCAATCCCAATTAGTGTGGCTTTAATTAGTAATTACCTTTGCACTATCGGCCAGGCATTTTTGGTAACTTTTGATAAATATCACACATTAGGGTTTCGAGGAAGCTGATTACGATTCTGCAAGAAAAAAAGTAAAAATTTACTTTTTTCAGACAACTTTTCAAGTAAACTTTAAATTAAAGACCAAAGTGAAAATTGTTGGCATCGAAAGAAAACACGAAATTTGCCTGAATTTGCGTAAAATAATGTTGTCAAAAAATGTATAGCAAAAAAACAGTGATTATAGTCGGACGGGCCGACTATATGATACCCTGCACAACTTCCACGAAAATCTAACTTTGTGTGGTTCTATATTCCGATCTTGGGCAATATTTGCACTCTCTTGGCCTTCATCGTGGGTTGTGTTGTTATTCGGCTTTTAATTGCGGCCTATAGATCGACTCGAAAAAAAAACACAAAAAAAGGTTTTCGGTCCACTTTATCCCAATATTATTATCTGATGATCACCGAAAATTATAGGCGTTGTCCTTGATCATATCTGGATCCTCATGGAAAATTTCAAAGCGATCAGCGCTATATTTTGGTCCAAAATTTTGGTCTGTATCGTGTTTACAAATTATAATGGGCAGACGGACGGGCGGACACACATGTGTAGATCAACTCAGCTAATCGAGATATGACGACCGGTATACTTAATTGTATTGGGTCTATGACCAATATTTCTCGGCGTTACAAACTCTTGGGGCTGCACAAAGCTATAATACCCTGACAACATAGTTGTGTAGCGTATAATTATTCTTTATATCTCTCAGAACTATTTAACAAGCCATTTCATAAAAATGTGTAATTGTATTTGGCTGATAGGTTCCCGGACTGCAGAGATATTTTCATGCAAATTATTTTTTTATTCACCGTATGTTCTGAATGGCAATGCACAGATTGTGGAGATCCTCGTTTAATGAATGTTTTCCCTTAACTTTCCTTGAATGGTGACGCGGTTTATTGTCATGGTGAAGCTTCTCTCTCTTTCTGTTTATCGTGTGTAGTTCATTTGAGTTCGTAGTGAAAGTTGCATTCCTTATCAGATATAATGAAAATAATTGGGTTTGATCACATTCCCTTAACAACACCTTGACATTTAAATTCAAAGCAGTTCCGCAATAGCCCTCATATAATGGCACAGTACCATTGGCATTTTGAAGGATGTTGTTCGATTTCTTCGAGGATAAAAAACCTTCTAGTTTTCAGTATGAATTCTGAATGATTTCGCTGTATTTCTTGGAGTATAAAATAGCTACTGGTTTTCAATAAATATCAATGTTTGGACATAGAGCCAAATAGCTTTCTCGCACTATTTGATTTTGTTTATGGTATTGTAGCAATCCTAACTGGTGAGGCTATAATTAATAATTTTTGCTTATAATGTCACTCTTATATTTGAAGGATTTCCCCCGATTTCCTTTAGTCCAAAATACTTTCCGATTTTCAATATGATTTTCAGATTTTTTTTTAAATTGGGATTTTTCAGAATGTCCATGTTTAGACTTAGACCCGAATTTATGTAATTTTTCCCGCCCTAATTTATGTAATTTGATGGTCCCATAGTCCCAATCCCAACTAGTGTGGCTATAATTAGTAATTACCTCCACCCTATGGGCCAGAGATCCCATTTTCTGGCTATATTTCGAAACGTGTATTTATGAAATACATAAATATCACATATTAGGGTTGCATAAATAGCAATATAGATCCATTGTATGAAATAACTCCAATATATAATTTCACCGATCGAGAGGCCACTATAATTAAGGGAACCCCCCCCATTCTCGATTTTTTATTTTTAAGATTTTAAATGGGCTGGTAAATGAATACCAATGCTTGTTAAGGTTTGTAACTTTGCATATATTTGAAGATTTAAAAAGGAAGAAAAATAATTTACAAAAAAATTTTGTTGTTGTTTTGTTGTTGTTTTTTGTGATCAAAGAAAAGTCCTTATTTTTGATGGCGGGCATGATAACTCCTCACTGGAACATCGGAATTCGAAAATTCCAACGGTGTTAGAAAGAGTACATGTCTGGCTCTCGTATGAACTAGGATTATTGACCTCGCTCTAAAATTAACAAAATGGCGGACCTTTGAAAAAATATTTTTTGAAAAATCACCGATTTTTTACCAAAAACCAAGTTAAAAAATAAGGAAGATCTTCACCGATTGGCTTTATCCTAGTTCATACGATAGCAGTACACTCACAGAGAAACGTGTAAAAATTTGAAATCGATTGGGTTATTAGTTTTTGAGTTATCGTGCCCGCCATTCGCAAATAAATGTTTAGAGAAAAACGCGTTTAAAGTTTGAGAAGCCCTTCAGCCGTCACTTGATGCTGACACAATAAATCGGCTATATCTTCAAGAGTTCTTGAGATTTTAACTTGAAATTTTGCAGGGACATTCTTGAATTAGTGTAGATTGGAATTAAGTCAACAAACCCCGAGAATGGGGGGTCCCCTTAAACGAACATTATTTTAAAGGGGAAGAGATCTGGGCAAGGAAAAATGCATATATACATATATTCGGATATAGGAGTTACACTAACCTTGGAAATTTGTCCAGACACGGAAATTACGTTTGCAAAAGGTTATGGACGGCTTCGTCCGACTATGCTAATCCGGGTACTAGTTCCTGTCCTTTTATTTTACAATTTTCAAGTGAATTTCAAGCAAAGTTGGTCGAAAAATGCTTGGGTTCCATAGTATTACCAAAATATATAGGTATTTGAATTATCCCGACCACGCGGTTGTTTCCTAATCCCGTTTAAATGGCCCAGATATCTCAATGTGGTACTAATCGATAATGCAAAACCTAATGTTCATTGGGCCAAACAAAACTTCCATTGTAATTGTGTGGGATATAACGAGTAATGTGCCCTATTTCATCTAAGCATTATAGCTTTGACCTAGCCTGTAATCGTTTGTATATCATAACATTTCCCCATTTAATCATACGAACCTCTTAACTGCATCACCAATAACATTGTTGTAGTTGAAAACAATTCTAGTTGCATAGGGAATTTCATATACGTGCATAATTTAACAATAAGTTAATACATTTTTGTCCCCATATTATTGACATAACCCGCTCTCTGCCCAAAGGCTAGAATCAACGACAACGAAAACAAATAAACCCGCCAACACGGTGGTCTTAAAACACCGTGTGACACCGCCACTTTCCAACCAAATAGTTATGTGAAAAAGAACAAAAAAACAACAACAAAAAGAAAATCTTCGTCTACACTGGTGGCCCATATTGTGGCAGATTCACAATGTTGTCGCAATCATTATCAAACAACGCTGTGATACCGGAAACTAATGTGTTCGCATGGAAACACTGAAAAATCAAACAAATATTTCCAACTCCAACCAAAAAAAGAAAGATCTTCAAACCCCAAAATAGAAATAAAATTCTATTGGATTCTGAGAAAATGTCCGAAGAACGAGAGAGTTGTTGTCGTCTGTGTCCTTTACAAAAGTGAAAATACCAAACAAAACGACAAAATTTCAAAAAACAAAAGGTTTATTTCCCAAATAACTGTGAATTACAACTGTCAACCTCTCAATTCAGGTGTGTAATCCTAGCGGTGGGTTTTAGAGGATCTTAGCAGGATGATGACACTACAGAAATCAACAGAACAAAAGGGGGACACAATTGTATGTTGTTAAAACAAAACACAACGAATCAACGAACAAACGAACTCAGGAAATGTCATCGTCATTTGTTCGTAACGTTTCTATTAAGCCAGTAACAACAATAGCAACAACAATGCATGTAAATGACAAACACAACAAAACAGAAACACATTTACTAGGACACACACCACATCCTACAACCATTGACTAATTCTCACACATAACCACCAAATGGACAGAAGAGTATGCAAGTACATATATGTATAAACGTTTCATTCATTTATTTGGATATACACATACATATATAATGAACATATTGTGCTTAGGTATTTTTATGTCATTAATTTCCATTTTTGATCTTAATCACCACGCTCCTTGAAATTCTGTAATGTATTTTTGGGTTTTGCATGTGCAGGACTGTATAAATTTCACTGCTCTTCGAATATTATTTACCAACATGCGGTGTTCCAAAAAATGAATAGAAATCAGTGAGCGGAACCGTATAGTCGGACGGGGCACACCATACGATACCCTACACAACTACCAAGTAACTCTTTATGCGGATGTTCATTCCGATCCCTTTCGCGATGTTCGGACCATAATTGCGGCCTCTAGAGTGACCAGAAAAACCGTAAAAAATTAAGTATTTGGTCCATTTCAACCTTAAATATTAACCGATTTTTATCAAAAACAATAGTTTTCGGTTCATTGCAATCCCTAAATATCATCTCAACATTACAGAAAATTATTGGCGTCGCCCTTGGCCATAACCGTAACACCTTGTAAAAGTTCAAAGCGATCAGCGCGTCATGTATATACTTTAACCAGATTACCTTCCTGGTGTAAAATTTACAAGTTTTCAAAATGTTTACCCTTTGTGGGGTAGGTACTAGAAGTAATGTACTGATAGGTCCTATCTTCCAACATTATATAGGCATGGTTTAAATATAAGAGTTAGCAATGTTTAGTTCAAATCGGCTTGATTCTATTATAAAATAAATTTTCAGCAAACATTTTGACCATTGTATGTGGGAGGTACCAGAAGGAGTGGACGGATTGTATTTTCGAACTTGATTTATGACATTTCAGTGAAATAGATAAAAATTTCGAATCTTAGCAGGAAAACCCATATAACATTTTCAACCGAATTATTTCCCTAAAAATTAATAATTATTAAATTTTGGTATTTTCAGGGTTTCTGGACACGTTTTGAAACCGAATTTGCTGTAATTTCATATTTTGGGTTCTATGTTTCTTGGTGTCCCCAATATTAAGACACTCACCTTTTCCTTTTTTTTTTAATTTTACGAAAATTTGCCCTCAAAAGTTTCTGTAACTTATACTTCCTTGTGGCATATGGGTTGCATAATATCCATAGGTATACTTCTTTGCTATTTTTCTTATATAAAGATCCCAATATTACTCGATTCGTACAAGAAATTTGGCTCGGTCGCACTAAACGACTTTTTAACTCATTTTATAGACATACTATTATTTTATTAAAAATCAATTTTTTATTTTTGTCATCTATTTTAATTTTCAAAATCTGGTCGCCTAAATAATGAGCTATGTACCAGGAGTGGACCGATGGGTCCCATCTTCAGATTCGATCTAGGATGGGTAAAAATATTACGATTAGTAAGGTTTGGATGATATTTGGATATTTCGTTCGTTTCATATAAGATTTACAAAGTTTCAAAATTTTGACGTGTTGATGGCGAGGTACTAGAAGGAGTGGGCCGAGAAGTTCCATATCCCAACAATATACTGGTATGATTAAAAAATTTGATTGTACAAAGTGTGTTGATTCGGATGCTCTGTTCGGACGATATTATAAAAAAAAACGATATTATCGAATGCAATGACGGATTGACATCTGTAAAACAAATACAAATTGTGTAAAACGGATTTGGTGCAATGGAACATGGGGAGGCACATTAGCCATAAAGATGAGGGTATACAAATTCAGACGGCCCTTATTCTTTAATGCTTTACGATGCAAATTTTACGGCGTCTAAGTTTCAAATTTCCATCCGCTTAGTCCAATTTTGGCATATTCTCACGAAAAATAAGTGTTGTCTTTAAATCTGTTAATTTATGAGGGCTTGAGCTTTAACGTAGCCCACAAGCAATAATAAGCTCATTAGTCTAATGAAACCGCCAATGTATGAACTTCACCAAACTGTGACTTTTTCTGGATGGTGGTTATTGAAATACTTCTGGCTGATTTTCACTGAAAAGTCGACAATTCTGCTTTGCCGCCGAACAAACAGAAGGAAGTGAGCTTTTTAAACCAAAAAGATAATACCTAAAAAATTACGCTTTTCCAAAAAGATCGTTGATTAATCAAAACGTGTAAAGAATTTAAAGTTTTAGAAATGTAGATCAAAATAAATTAATATTTTACAAATGCGGAAAATATAATAAATTCTTTCAGGTCATAAATGTTATATATTTTAATGTGTCAAGGTTTCCAATATATCAACATAACGCTTGCGATACACCCTCGTATCAAAATACATTCCAAGAATCAGAAATTATTTTCCACAACAGTTTTTTTTTTAAGGTGGGGCTATTTCACACCGCTCCACTATATAATTGAAGCTCTGTCATGTTTACTTAGCTCCTTCAGAATCGAGCTACTTTTGTAATCTAATACAAAAAATTGCGGAGTGGCTTTTATGGAACCCAAAAATTACTTTCTCAGCAACGATTTAAAAAAATATAATTTTCCTCTATTTACCAATCAAATAATTTTAATGTAACATTAATCGTCAATGTAATTCATTTCAGTGTTTGCAAACAAATACTTTGTGTAAAACAAACAGAAAACAATTTTGTGTAAACAATTCACATGTGTATGTACAATATGTACATATGAATGCGACCGCCCGACAAACGGAATGGAGGATCACCGATTATATGAAGTGTAGAAAATCATGTTAGGCTTACTGACATTTTTTTTTGTTTTCCTAACAGATTTTTGATCATTTTTTAATGAACTTCATTCATGTTGTAGAAAAAACCGATTAAGTGATGGAGTGAGAGAGTGACTGAGTGAGTGTGTCATGTGTTTACTGTTCTTCCTCTGTTTGTAAGGTAAGTAAGTACGACATATAGACAGACTGGGTTACATACCCAGATATTTCGTCTTGTTTTCTAATGACTTTGATCCAAGCCGTTATGTGTGTTTTTCACTTGACTGTTGTTTTCTAGTCGAGCTATATTGTTTAGTTTGTTGTTTTTGTTTTTTATATTCGTATTTTCACGTACATACATAAAACTGTCAAAAAATTGTTTTGGTAAACAATGTTGAAGTACCCCTTCGCTATCAAATGCTGAGATTTTGTTGACGAGTCCACAAAAGTATGAATGAACGAGTTGATTTGATATTTGAAGAGAAATGGATTTAGAATGAAGGGAAATGTAAATAATTGCGTAGTAGAATGGCTAGGAGAGAAGTTGTTGTTTTATTTTCGATTAGGGATTTTTTATGGAAACTGCGTTACAGGGGATGATAAAGTGATTTTCTATTCTATCGATGATTACTGATGTATGTAAGGCCATATATTTCACAGAGGATCTTTAAGAGGTGGTATAATTTAAAGATGACCCGTAATATGCCTATTTCTTCTATTGAACGTATTTAACAGGTATTGTATCCTAATAAATAGCCTGGCTGTACTTGTCTGAATTACCCAGTTTTTTAGTGATTCTCCAGTTTCAAGCTAAAAATACATTTTCTCAGCGAAATTGATAAAATCCCGGAGACTCAATATTCTTGATCAAATTCAATTAGCCATGTCCGTGCTCGCAGTATTAATGATATTTATATATGGTAAGAGAATTCGCTGTAATTTGTTATTTGATAACAAATCTCCCTACCAAAATTTATCGAAAATCATTTCCGATAAGTTATATATTTATATATAATATAAATTCTATGACGATCTATGCATGCCCGCCTGTCCATTGTAATCACTCTAGCCTCTAAACGATGAATTTGTCTGAAAATGGGATATATCGGTCCTCGTTTTATGCATGATCACATATTAATGTAACACCCAATTTTCGGTATTTTGGGGTACTTGAGCGCATTTTTTAACGGAATTCACTGAAATTGGGTATATTAGGTTTTTATTGTGTACCACTAAAAATATAAGGGTACCCCACATATAAGGGTACCCCACAATTTTCAGTACTTTGGGGGGTTTGACTTTATTTTTCAACCGAATCAGCTGAATTTACCTCTATATTACATTATTTGGAGGATTTTATACTCATGTTCCACCCTACCATTCGTTTTCTACAACGGTGCAGGTTTTGGGTTAAAAATTGCTGACATTTTTACAACCAAACGCATGTACAAATAATAATAATAATATGGTTCAATTGTCGGTATATGTCCATTTTTTGGTATTCTCCCTATATGTTCAGGTAACTGACAGTGTACCTATGGTGGATGGTATCCAAAATCTTAATCTCCATAGAATTTTATTCTCATCAAAAATGTATGTACCATATATGGTGTCTGGTGAATATCTCGAGATGTTGCAAAATGAGGGGCTAACTTGAGAGGTTTTCAACATTAAAGATGTTATTCTGTATTCTATCCTATATAGTAATCGATATTAAGTGTATTACATAGAAAAAAACTATATAGGATCCTCAAAAGAAAAAAAATGTTTTCAATAGAATATAATATATTTAAAAATACTTTTTGTATATCTAACATATGCTAAGGATATGTAAGGAAATATCTTTAAGGAAATCGCGTGTTTTTAAGGGTAATCTATTCTCTATTCCCATTTTCCTAAATATTGTGTTTTTTGTTTTGACCTAATATTAAATAAAAAGTTAATTTTCCCAAAATAACATCCAAGAAGTTATGAACTCAACTTCATTCTTTAATTTAACGTTTTCCCTTATCACCTGTGCGACAAAAGGATGTTCTCTTCCATGCACTGATTACCTTTACTTGAATACATACCACGAAAATATTAAAACTATGGATGAAACATAAAGATGATGATGAAGATTTTCCAACCAGATAAGTTTTATTAATAAAACAGCAACAGAAAAAAATAAAATATTATAAAATTTATATGACCCTGGAACCCAAGAAAAACAACTAAAAAAATAAAGTTTCTCACAAGATTGTCACTTGAAATAAAATCACATTTTTATGAACATCAAAAAATAAAAGAAGTTGTGTGCGAAGATGAAATTAAATACCAAAAACCCCAAAAAAAGGGTGATAGTTAATAAAGAGTTATCATTTCCCTTCAGCATCTGTGTATGGAAGGCTGGTCTGGATGGCAGGCTGACTGACTGCCTCGATGGATGTACAAAGTACACCAGCAAGAAAAAAGGGTTTACTTTTATGGTGCCGCCATTTTCAAAAAAAAAAAATCATTTCATATCTGAAGGGGGTTCTTTCAACGGTTCTTTGCCGAAGTGAGTGTGCGTTTTTTATGATGTGACTTTAACTGTCCTCGCTGACATTTAATATCATCCACACTTATTTTCTACCATGTTTTAATATAAAACACAAACTGTTTCTTTGTCTTCCTTTAGGTGACAGGTTGGCAAATTTGCGGTTACTGCACACGCCATCGTCAACACCACCACCATCAACATCCACCGCCGCCGCCAAACATTTTATAGTCTTCATAATTCTTGACAGTTTAGCCATTGTTGCACACTCAAAATACAAACAAAAAAGGCAAGAAATTTGATATTATCGTTAAGTGTTGCATGTTTCATGATGGCAACATAATAATATTTGATACTTTTTTATGCCGTTGTTCGCCAATCACAGGAAAGCAAAGATGCAACAACAAGTGTTTGTAACATTTGACTTATGACCATATGGTGTTATATTTTGGGGGTCTTGAGAGAATGTGTAGAATTATTTAATTTTTTTGAAAATACTTTTAGTTTTCGTTCTAGGTTCATATAAAGAAAATAAGACATTCTGTAGAAAAAATCGCAATGGTCTATTATAGAATAAATTCTTTAAAGGCCTTCTACAGAATAGATCTCAAAATAATATCTGATAATCGGTTCAGATTTAGATATAGTTCCAATATATATATTCTTCCAATTTTATTCAAATTGTGCTCTAAAGACCCAAAGTTTATCCGATTGCCATACAATTTTGTACAATGAACTGTAGTTAATATAAATTAATTTCTGGCAAGTCTCTTTGAAATCGGTGGAGATTTAGATATAGCTTCTACATGTATATTTTCGGCCGATTGACACAAATTTTTGCACAACGTACTGAAATTAATATAACCTAGCATTTGGAAAGTTTTGTTCAAATCGGCTCAGATTTGGATAGAGAGTTCCTATATATATTTTCTCCCGATTTTGACTAAATGCTGCACCAAGAACTCAAAATGTGGCCAATAAGCACAAATCATACTGAAATTAGTATAACCTAACCTGTGAAAAGTTTCGATGAAATCGGTTTAAATCGGATTTTAGTGAACAAATGAAAAATTGAACGATGTGGCTTTAATTTGGTATAACGGGTTATTTAAGGATAAAATCCATACATATATCAATGTGAGACACAATCGAGGTGATGGGTTTTTATTGCGTACAAAATATCCCCACAAAAAAATTATACATATAGGTCAACTTTTTCTGGTAGCCCCCATATAACGGTACCTTCTAATTTTCAGTATTTTGGGGGTTTTGATCGTATTTTTCCAACGAATTGGCTCTAATTTAGTATTTTAAGTTCTTGGTAGGTACCAAATCTCTCCACAAAAAATTATGAATATATGTCAATTTTTTCGGATAGCCCCCATATAAGGGTAGCCCCAATTTTCGGTATTTTGGGGTTCTTGAGAGCGTTTTCAACCTAATTCGCTGGAATTTGGAATTTTGTAGTCGTATATGGTAACAAATCTCCCTACCAAAAAGTATTAATATTCGCGCCCTTTTGGGATAGTCCCCATATAACCCCCTTTTTTATACAAAAATAGTTATCTGCTCTGTTCCGTGTTTTGGGTTTGGTTCATAGACTCTGCTCTAATCGTTTCATCGAGATCGAGATAAAAAAACTAGAACGTAAGGTTCGATAATGAACTATATTTGAACTATAACCCGCATTTAGGCCTAGCCACTGTGTGGGAAGTACCAGAATGAGTTGACCGATATTCCCCATCTTCGAACTAAGTTTGGAAGAAATAATAAGATGGGGAAAGTTTGGATGAAATCAACATTTTCTAAAACGGATTTGGTCCAAAGAAACATGGGATCTAGAACCAATATTTCGATAAGGCACATTTTCACCGTGTCAATGTGTATACACCCTCATTAGCCATAAGGCTGAGGGTATAGTTATCCATAACAAATTTTTGATATTTGTATTATGGTTTACATAATGGCTTTGTAGAAATGTCGGTATATTTCCACTTTTTGTTATTTTCCCTATATTTTCATTTCAATTACCTGCCAGTATATCTATGATGGAGGGCATCCAAAGTTCGGCCCGGCCGAACTTTTTCACTTGTTTGAGATTAAATTTCTTCAGTAAAATCGAAAAGGAATATTTCTGTAAGATTTTCGCCTTGCCAACTTGTGTGGTCTTTTCGTCCTTAATTTATTGAACCGGTCTCTAATTATACCAAGATGCATCATCGCAAAGTTCTACAAAAATGTGGCTCATAAGATTTAAGGTGCGATCCTTAAAAACGAGAAATCGATATATTTACGTTTTAATGCTCTATTTTCGATTTTATCCGTTTATTTTCATTGAGCTTACATTCCTTATTATGCAGAACTCTCAGATTCTTCCGAGTTATTTACTAAAATCAACCACGTAAAAAAACAAATACATCGGGCATATCGAATTTCTGGTGTTTAAAAAAGTCTCCAAACAATCGTCTCGTTTAAACTTCGGTAGGAACTTCAATCATATCCCAGTTTTCGCTGTTAGCACTGTTATTTATAGGGGTATAAGAAATCCGATTATATATTCAAAAAACAACTAATGTTAAATTTTCTCTATTTTAATTTACTTTGCTTTCTATATTGACTTCAAAACACATTTAAGTTTTTAAGAAGTAGTCTCCCAGATTTATAGTACTAACCATAGAAAAGCCAACGTTAAGAGAATCATCTAAATTTCGATTCATAAATACAACGAATTATGAAACTCATAAATGTATCCCTCTTTGGACATTCCAAGCATTTTATTAATTTCATAAATACAACCCAGAAAAAATCACAAAAGAATTCTAGCACCAATGACAAAGAAAACAAAAAGTTAAAAAAGAGCACCAATATTAACAACACAAGAACGCACGCGCTCTTATCTACGTAATGATCAGAAGAAAACAAAATTGTCATTATTTTAACCGGGCTAAACAAGCAGCAACCAAAAAACTAAAACACAATATAAGGCTAAAAAAACTAAACGGGCGCGATGTGATTATATGCATCATCATCCATCTGGAAGAAAAAAGGAGTCACAGTAAAATATATTTTTTTATCATTTTGTATTGTGTCGGCGGCGGTAGTAATGTAGTGGTGGCACTTAATATGCAACTGATGCAACTTTTTTAACCCAAACTACAGAAAAAAAAACAAAACTGTATCCACAAAGATGATTATCAATGGAACACACCACCAACAGCACCGTTCATCCAACAAATACCATGGCATACCACATACAACTATGACAAATCGTAACTAAAGATACGTTGCATAGTTAACAGAACAAAGATCATCTTGGCCATTGATAAAAAAAACCAAAAAAAAGGCGACATAACACACTACGGCATTTTTTTACTGGGCGGATGAGGTAAATAAAACGGAAAATCTGTGTCCACCTTCCTTTTTTCTGCTGCCATGACATTTAACAAGTCTTCTTCGTTTTTGTTGTTGTGTTGTGTGTTTATAATGATTTTATTTGTAGTATTTAAGGTGCCACACGTACGCATGCGCACCAAATAGATATGCCTTTTTTACGGGATCCATTGATATCGTTGACTCGGTTGTTGTTGCTTCTTTCTGTTGCTTAACATTTGATAATGTTGTAAATAAATGTTTTATATGTTTTTATTTTTTACTTTTATTGTGTCTTACGTCTGTGGTAGTTTTCTTTATTACGGTCCCATTTATTATTGAGTATGATATACTTTTTTAGATGTATTAACAAGGATATTTCTTGCCCTTTACAAATTATCTTCTTATATAATGTTCCATGCCAATTTATCCATATCTGTTGAAATTACGATAGAGATGAAAATATTTAAAATATATCTTTGAATAGTTGAATCAGTAGAGAATGTGGTAAGGTCGGACGGGTCCGACTTTATGATACCTTTCACCACATATTCAACGGATGCATCCTTACAGACGTCGCATATTACCATGAAATTGGAGAAACTAAAATATGTGTTATTTATCTATATCTGAACAGACTGAGATCAATGCCTAAACATGTCATTTTGCAACATATACTTAATTTTTCATTTGGGCAGATTTAAAGTCACTTGTTTAGAATGGGCAAATTTGTGTAGATCAACTTAAAACAAATCTTAATCGGACACCTGTTGATTATTTAGAGCCCAATTAACATGAAGTCGATGCAAACTATATATGGGATATGTCTGCATTTCTATAAAACGCAATTACGTTAATCTCCGCTCAATGTTGTACATTGTGCGAAATTTCGTGTCAGTATGACACTCATGAGGAGTTTGTTGCACCATTTATTTAAATTGGACGAAAAGATATATGGAAGCTATATCCAAATCTGAATTTATTTAAACTAAACTTGCCACAGGTTATGTTATACTAAGTTCAGTAAATTTTTGTGCCTATTTTATGTCATATTTTTGGTTCTGATGCATCATTTATTTAAAATCGTACGAAAATATATCCAAATCTGCGCCGATTTTAACGAAACTTGTCACAAATTAGACTACACTAACTTCAGCAAAATTGTGTGTCGATCGGTTATTTTATGTTTTCTTTGCAGAATCGTAATCAGCGTCTTCTATACCCTTATATGCGATATTTATTTATTGTTCCCATATAAACAAAAAAGTTATATTAGCGCCGATTCCGCTTTGTGTTTTGATTTAATTCGAATCTACACTAGTTCAAGAATGTCCCTATACAATTTCAAGTGAAAATCTGAACAACTCTTGAAGATATAGCCTATTTATTGTGTTGACATCCCGTAATGACAAGAGTATTTCTCAAACTTTAAAAGCGTTTTTCTCGGAACAGTGTTTTTTTTCGAATGGTGGACACGATAACTCAAAAGCTAATAACCAAATCGATTTCAAATTCCGAAACGTTTTTTCTTTGAATATATAGCTATCGTATCTATCTAATGGCATTTACGGATTCAGATAATGCAGTGGGAAGTTCTCATCATAAATCTTTAATCATAAAAAACAATAACAACATTTTGTAAATTATGTTTCTTCTCTTCTAAATATTTAAATATACATGAGAAATATTGCCAATTTCTATACCCTTCACCACACTGTGGTACAGGGTATTATGTCTTTGTGCATATGTTTGTAACAGGCAAAAGGAAACGAGATAGACACATGGTTCCTTTTGACACATGGTTCCGTCCGTCCGTCTGTCCGACAGTCCATTTTTGTGAACAAAGTACAGGTCGCATTTATGATCCGATTTGGATGAAATTTGGCATAGGCCACTTATTTGGCCCAAGGACAAACCCTACTGAAATTCGGAAAAATCGGCTCAGATTTAGATATAGCTGCCATATATATTTTTGTCCGATTTAATGTAAATGGTGTACCAACGTCCCTATACATCTTTCGATTTGCACGAAATTTGGCACAGCGTAATGAATTAGGTCTAGAATGATGTGTGTTAAGTTTCCTGAAAATCGGTTCAGATTTAGGTATAGCTCCCATATATATTTTCGTCCGATTTAATGTAAATGGTGCACCATTTCGTCTGATTTGCATGAAATTTGGCACAGCCTAATGAATTAGGTCCAGAATGATGTGTGTTAAGTTTCGTGAAAAATGGTGGTGTAAAGTTCCTTAATGAATTAGGTCTATAATGATTCGTGTTAAGTTTCCTGAAATCGGTTCAGATTTAGAGATCGCTTCTATATCTGACCAAATGAAAAATTTAGTATCGGTTGAAGAATGGCATGTTTATGGATCCAATTTCATTTTACAGGTCCTTTAAAAATACGACGTCTTTTAGGATTCATCTGTTGAATATACCCAAGGTGGTGAAGGGTATCATATAGTCGGACCCGTCCGACTTTACTGCTTTCCTTACTGGTTTAATATTTCATTTTCAAAAAATCGTTTTTTATGTTCGTACTACATCGATGATGTATAGTACATATATAGGGAAAAATGTCCCAACTCCGAATCCGTTCCCGATCAAATTGTTTGTTGGTGCGCGTAAAAATTAAATTAAATTATATAAAAATCACACAAATCGGTATAGCGTTTTGTAAACTACAACAAAAATAGAACAAGATATTGATGAACATTATTTGTTTTTGGGTTGAAGAAACAAGGTCATCACCTTCATTTTTTTTATTTAATACAAGAAATTTTATTAAATATTGAAGTTATTCTTCTTCATTATTCTATGAATTTTAACTGGAAATTACCGTATATAAAAATGTGGATTATAGCAAGATTTTTCTAATAAATTGTAGAGTTCTATAAATAGGAATAAATATTAAAATAAAACTATGTTATGAAATATCATTTGATGCACATGTGGTTTCCGGGAAGTACCGAAGGTTATCTTCCAATCCAGGTATATTTAGCGAAATTTCATTTGACGGATAGGATGCAGTACACGTATAATTTTGAAAAGTCCTGATTTCGGTGTGCACTCTAACAAAATACATCGATCGATACCTATTTCACACTACCTTGAATCGGGACAGTTTTACATATATCACTCATACATAATTTCGTTGGGGTTCATATAAATGGTACACCGCAGACCCTATGTCCTCCTTTTTGTTACGAAATTTGATTAAGTAGAATGACATGTCTAGGGAAGTCGGTTGATATAAAAATATAGACCACATATTTAATTCCGTCTGATTTTATGTTAATGGTCATCAAAGAGTCTTGCGTATGTTCTATCAATACATACAACCGAAATCATTCGGAATGACATCGGTATACTTTTATTAGTTTAGGTTATAATGGTAATATCAAGAACATTTCTTGCATATATCCAATGTGATGAAGGGTATGACTTTTGTTCTTTCCTTAATGAGATTCCAGTTGAATATGATTTGTATAGTGCAGAGAGTCAAATTCTGTTTGAAACTTATATAATTTGATCATTCCAACATGGTGTAATATAGTTGGATCGCAGCGACGACAACATCACATGTGTCAATTCTTGGAATATTATAAAATTCATATATATAATAACACTTTCTATGTAGATAATGTTTTATTTGTAATATACAAAACTATTTATAGCTTTAGGATATATGATTATGTACAGGAATATAAATAAGGGAATTCTCAATAGAAATAAAAAAACTCCGTCGATATTACAAGATAATAGTTTATAGGCGTTTCTATTCACTCCAAATAAACTAAACAATTTTTTTTTCTATTTTTGGGCCTCCTTATCAGGAAAATCATATCAACAGCAAACGGAAATCATAATTCAAAATATCACAAAAAATATATAAAACATATTTAATAAATATACCAAACAATAAGTGCTATTGGTCAACGCATTGTTACCTTTTCTCCCTTTTGGGTGTCTCCGTAACAAAAATTGGTAACAAAACAAAAAATTGGCCCAGACATGTTACCAATTTTTATGAGTTTTCCTTTGGCAAATGTAATCACGTATTTGTAGCTAATGAAAAAACATATCTAATAAAACATTTAGATAATAATCAACTAACATAAAAAAAATAAACTGAAACGGGGCAACAAGCAGAACATGACAATGTTGTGTACATGCCACCACTTACTGTTGTATCCAATGGAACGAAACGAAAGAATGAGAAAAGGTTAATTTTCCTTTTTGTATGGTGACACGGTGCATTTACAATGTACACGGATTAGAATCCGTGTGACAAAAATAAAATCTTGAATGAAACAAGACCAACACAATTGGTGAAGAGTTCATTGAGCGCCACCCTAGAGAAATGATTTAATATTAATTGTTAATATTTTCTTTGTGGCCTGTACAAGTCGAAACAATATTGAATTATTTCTTAGAAGGAACATATTTGTAATTTAAGTAGTTATATTGGGAACTCACTATGGGATTGTTTCTCATATGAGACATTTGGGAATTTTCAAGTACAGGAATTTGATGTTTCAATTTGGTGATTCCGATGTTTCTATGAATCCAAAATTAGAGATATAAAAAGAAACAAGAAGGAAACTCCAAAAAGCAGAAGGGCCGGTCCATTTTTGGATCTATACATAAGATCTTTGGAAGACAATTGACATAAATCTTTGGCCCTTGAAAAACGTTATTTTAAAAAATCCACGCCTTATATAGACCCTTGAAAAATTAATTTAAACAAAAAAATTAAGCATCTAGTATTATTAACATTTAAAATAACATATCCCAACCTCTCACATTACAAGCTTTTTAAAATACCAATCAATCCTTCAATCATTGTCACCTACCCATTTAGCTTCTATTAAATGAAATGTCAAATAAACAAAATCACTAAATGTGCCATTTGATGTGATGAAGAAATTTTGAAAATCACACAAAATCAGCATAAAATATTTGACAAATCCCTGAGAGTGTGAACAATTGCTCAATGACTCCATTAAAGATACGTGGTTTTATTCTTTGTTTATATTATATGCTGACTTTTTGCTTAGCATTGAATTTATGTGCAAATCATAAATTTCGAAAAAATTCATTAGAATTTTTTAGCTTCTTAAAAGCATTGCAAAATTATGACGACGACAATGGATGGATGATATTAAATGAAGCTGCGGGAATATGGGTCAATGGAAAAAAAGTGAAGATTTGTTGCTCAATGCCTTGTCGTGGCATTGCTTAATTGTCTTCTTTATTATGAAGTTGTAAAATAGTATAATTGTGTTTTTGTATATACAGTCATGTGCACAATTATAACAAAAGGGTATAATTATTATCACAATTTTATCACAATATTTTTGTCATTGATCGTATGAGAATTAATTTAAAATACGAAATATATTAGGTTGGGAAAAAAGAAATCCATTATAAAAATGTCGATAAAATCGGAGAAGTGATCGAAGTTGACGGGAATGTTAGTAGTCGTAACATCACCCAGGAGCTAAAAATCAGCTGCATTCAAAAACCAGTAAGGAAAGTTCAAAAGTCAGACGGACCGACTATATGATACCCTTCATCACTATGGGTACATGCATGACATGTTAATATCAACAATATCCTGTAGATATAGAAATTGCGCATCTGAACCGATTTTCTCCAATTTCAATAGGGTTCGTCCTTGGGCCAATTAAGTGACCTTTGCCAAATTTCATCCAAATCGGATCATAAATGCAACCTGTACTTTGTTAACAAAAATACATGGACGGACCGGCAGACGGACATGCATACATCGACTCAGAAAGTGATTCTATGCATATTCTCAAAAGGAACCATGGGTCTATCTCGATTATTTTTGTCTGTTACAAACTTATGCACAAAGACGCAATACCCTGTACCACAGTGTGGTGAAGGCTATAAAATGGGGGTTATATGGGGATTACCCCTAAAAGGGGGGGGTGAATACTAATAATTTTTGGGAGGGAGGTTTGTTACCATATACGACTACAAATAACCAAATTACAAAGAATTTGGTTTGAAAAACGCGTTCAAGGACCCCAAAATACCGAAAATTGGGGGGTACCCTTATATGGGGGCTACCCGAAAAAATTTACCTATATTTATAATTTATAGTGGAGAAATTTGCAACCTAATACGAACTCGACGTACTCAGTTATAAAACGAGCCCAGGAACCCCAAAATGCCGAAAACTGGGGGTATAAGGGGGCTATCCGAAAATATGGACTCATATTTATAATTTTTAGTGGAGAGATTTGCTACCCAATTAGAACTCAAAGTACCAAATTTCAGCGAATTCAGTTAAAAAACGCGCTAAAGAACCTGAAAATACCGAAAATTGGGAACTATAGGTCTATCTCGTTTTTTTTTGCCTGTTACAAACATATGCACAAAAACATAATACCCTGTACCGCAGTGTGGTGAAGGGTATAATGAGCTCGATGTTTGGATGGATGGATTAAATTTCCATCTGCGAAGCTATCTCATTCCGTTGCCAAACGGACCCATTTTTTAAATGGATGGTGCATGGATATGAGAAAAAGATCGTGGTCAAAGAGCGGTGAAGCACCTCAAACGGTGGCCAAACCAGGACTAACGGCCTGGAAGGTTCTGCTATGCATTTAGTAGGACTGGAAGGGGATTATTTATTATGAGTTGCTTCCATATGGCCAAACGCTAAATTCTGATCTCTACTATAAACAACTGGACCGATTGAAGATAGCAATTGACCAGAAACGGCCAGAATTGGCCAATAGAAGAAGTACCGCGTTTCACCAGGACAACGCTAGGCCACACACATCTACAGTGACTCGCTAGGAACTTCGGGAGCTTGGTTGGGAAGTTTAAATGCATCCGCCATACAGTTCGGACCTTGCACCAAGCGATTATCATATTTTTCTTGCATTGTAAAATTTTTAAATGATAAAAAATAGGTATCTAGGTAGGATTGCGAAAATCGACTACTAGAGTTTTTTTGCAAATAGAGATCTTCTATGAGAGAGGCTTTATGAAGTTGCCTTTGGCCCAAATCGGACATTCCGAAGCATGTTTAATGAAGTCCTATAGTTCGTATACAAATTATGGTTTTTTCCCAAACCTCACATCACATATTTTACACTGTACAGGGGATCTAACCAAATACTTAGAACGGCTGTTTAGATGATGATCGGTCAATATACCGAGGGTCACTCAACTTAAGGGGACCCCCCCATTCTCGGGGTCAAACATTTTGTTGATATAATTCGAATCTACACTAATTATAGAATGTGCCCTCAAAATTTGAAATGAAAATCTCAAGAACTCTTGAAGATATAACCGATTTATTGTGTCAGCATCAAGTGATGGCTGAAGGGCTCCTCAAACTTTAAACGCGTTTTTCTCCAAACATTTTTTTGCGAATGGCGGGCACGATAGCTCAAAAACTAATAACCCGTTTCTCTGTGAGTGTATAGCTATCGTATGAACTAGGATAAAGCCAATCGGTGAAGATCTTCCTCATTTTTTTTAACTTGGGTTTTGGTAAAAAAATCGGCGATTTTCCAAAAATATTTTTTCAAAGGCCCGCCATTTTGTTAATTTTAGAGCGAAGTCAATAATCCTAGTTCATACGAGAGCCAGACACCGTTGGAATTTTCGGATTCCGATGTTCCAGTGAGGAGTTATCATACCCGCCATCAAAAATAAGGGCTTTTCTTTAATTACAAAAAACAACAACAAAACAACAACAAAATTTTTTTGTAAATTATTTTTATTCTATTTTAAATCTTCAATTATATATGTGTAAAGTTACAAACCTTAACAAGCATTTGTATTGATTTACCAGCCCATTGAAAATCTTAAAAAATTAAAATCAAGAATGGGTGGGGTTCCCTTAAACCAAAAGTGACCAAATTTTTATTTTATGGCGTAAATATTTACGTCAGGGGAACATAAATTGGAAAATATGCCTGGGTTAGAAAGTGGAGCTGTTGACCTATAATCGGTCAAGATGGTGCAGAATAGAGTAAGTGATGAATCAGAATAGAGTAAGTATTGCAAACTGCTCCACTCACTGGTTTTTGTGTTTGATCCGCCATTTTGGATCCATTTTAGTTTATTTTTAAAATCCAATTTTATATTTGGAATCAGTTAAGACCATTTTTTTTCATTTTACACAGAAAAGTCTTGGTTGACTTGACCCGCTGAATAGTGACAGATCATTACAAAAGCCCATCAAATTAGTTGGCAAGATTCATTTTCCAGTTAACATTCTGCTTAAATATTGACCGATCTTTATCAAAACATGCATGCTTATTCTTTGGCCCAATCCCCTTCTCCATGCAAAAATTCGCGGTTTTTGAGCAATAATTGCGCTGCACAAAGCTATAATACCCTGACATCTTCGGTGTGTAGGGTATAAAAATTGAAAAATCTCATTACCAACTCTTTTACGCTCCAAGCAAATACAAATCCTTATCAGTTGCCCGAATGATATTACCAAATAATTGAATAATGTTGTATGAAAGTAAAAAAACAACTTGCCCACTACCAGGCAACCCTTTTCTGTTTTAGCTCTTTAACTAAATATTAAACAATTTCCATTTCCTTTACTTACCACCTTGGCTAGGAGAGAAAGTTATTTGCACTTAACATTCCTACGTTAAGTGTGATCACTTCTTTCAGTTTTTTTATTTTAATATTTGATTGCAGATGAAGAAGAAGAATAGCTGTAAGAAAAACACATTTATTCTCGTCTGTCAACATGACCATAACCTAATAAGGCGGTGAGCCAAAGTCCTTTGAGAAGCATTGAAGCACAACCAATATTGTTTTGCTGTAGTTGTTGTTGTTGGCGTTGTTACCCTTTCGTGTGTCTGCATATAATTTTCATTGTTGCATTCTCGCCATATTTACTAGCAGAACATTTTCTGTTTTTTTTTGTTTTTGATGTGTGAAAACGGGTCATTAGCGAAGGCAAACGAGGAAATGCGTCTCTCATTGGATAGGGTTAAATAAAGTTGGTTTGGAAAGGGGTTCAACAAACACCACACAGCTAGCCAGTCAGTGCAACAACGCACACACTCACTCACTCATTTGGCTAATGCTCAATCGGAATTAATAAATATTGACCGACAGCTTGTTAAGGCGTAAAGATATTTGTCTAAGTAATGAAATGAATCGGTTTAGGAAAGAAAAGTAATGCGCGCCCGCTCAAACACAAATCAAAACAAACAGACAAACAAGCGCACACACATATTTGGGAACACACATGGAACAAAACAAAAGAAAAAAAGAGTTTTTTCTTGTTTTCTTTTGCGTTTTGTTTGCAGTGTGTGTGTATGTGCCAGCGCGAGCGATAAGAACGTCTAGAGTTTGGGAACCGTTTGGGAGAAATGCCCATGCATTTCTACAGAGCAAATATAATGCCCTCCAGTTAAGTTAGGTGGGTCAAAGGAGGAACCAACAAAATTCATATGCAAATGTTGACAGTTAACACACACATCCAACAAAATGTCGATGTTGAACGTGATTCGAATGGAATTTTATCTAAAAGCTATGATAGCTCAAGTCGTGTAGCATTTCAAATGTTGGTATATTTTTGATATATTATTTTTTTTTTTTAATTTAGCTTATATATAACATTTTTTGAACTACTAATTTAAATATTTAATTCCCCCAAAATAAACTGTTTTTGGCAGTTTTTGGATATCTAAAATGTAATTATAATACGAAATATATAATTGAGTAGTCGTGTAGATCAGTTAGTATTGGAAAATCATAAGAAAATCACTGTAACTTAATATTGAAATAGGCTTGTAATGTTTGTTTAAAAAAAGTACGACTATAGTGACAGTTTGTGCAAGTAGAGGCCTTAAACAAAAAGTGTACCTTATTAGAATCCTTTATATGGAGACATAAAGAAACATTGGAACAAAACTTTCAGCATTGGGGATGATTATAATTTTTATACGATTAATGTAAACAATTTTTGTATATTATCCTGAAGATGTAATTTAAACTTTGGCATCCTCTGCTGCATTTTTTCCTAAGGTAGACAGAATGAATAACATACCGCACTGTGGTACAGGGTATTATGTCTTTGTACATATAGATACAGACCCATAGTTCATTTTGTGAATATGCATATAATCACTTTCTGAGTCGATTTGTGCATGCCCGTTGATATCAAATTGAAAGCAAAGTACAGGTCGCAATTTGCTACTGGTTATTTATTTGGACGAAACCTATTGAAATTGGTGAATGTCGGTTGATATTTAGATATATCTCCCATTTAAATATACCTCCCAATTTTAAGTTAATTATGCACCAAACTCCCAAATTTGGTATATCTTATCAAACTGAGTACAGTTTAAAATTTTTGAAGTTTTTTTTTGAAATAGGTTCAGATTTAGATATAACTCCCCTATACAGTTTCGTCGGATTTTAGGTAAATAGTGCACCAATGTAGTTTGTCCGATTAACACAACATTTTATACGGAGTGCAGAAATGGGCCTTGACTGTCGACTTTTAAGTTTAATAGAAATCGGTTCATATTTAGATATATATATATATAGCTTAGTCCGATTTTCGGTAAATGGTTCACCATACTTTCCATGTTTGTCCGATTGCCACGAAATTTTGCATAACATGCCAATGTCGAAATCGGTTCAAATTCGGATATAGCGCCTATATATAACTTAGTTCTATTTAAAGTAATATTGCGTGTTTAATGGAAATCAATTGAGATTTTAATGTAGCTCCTATATAATTTTAATTCAAATTTATTTAATAGCATACCAAATACCTAAAGATTGCTGATTGCTACAAAATTTTGCTTAACGTAGTAAATTAAGCCTAGGATGACGTTATTAAGTTATATTGATGATGTCCAACAAATACCCGCCATGTGTCCGATTGAGATGCAATTTTACACAGTTCCGAAACTCTTCTGCAGCATAAGGAATGGGATGTGCCATGTTTGCTTTAAATCGGTCCTGATTCACATTGACTAGATTTTAATATCCTTCAATTTCATGTCAATTATTCTTTAATATAGTCAATTCAGTTGCAATAATAATTTTATGAACATCTCTTGTATGTACCCAAAGTTGTAGGTCCCGTTCGACTTTTGTACTTCCCTTTCTATTCGTCTTTATGGCTTAAATAATTTCATAAGCCCTTTGGAACTGAGATACATGCTATTCTAGGATACATGCTATTCGACAAAAGAGGTAGTGGATCCTAAGAAAGTAAGAAAGAAGAGGCAAAAAATACCAGAATTACAGCATAACAAGTAAACACGACGTTAAGTTCGACCGGGCCGATCTTTTTTAACTCACCACAACGAGGAGTACATTTAAGATATCATTCGGGACCTAAGAGATATTACGATTTTTATCCGATCATTTGACACTCAATGATTTGAGCCAAATATTGGGGATAACGTTATATGGGACTATCCGTAAAATGAATATTGATTATTTTTGTCATGAAAATGTACCAAATGTGAACACAAAATACAGTATTACACCCAAATCGTTTTAAAATGTGCCAAACTCCTCAAAATATTGAAATTTGAAACTTCAGGACCATGAAATGTATTCGCTATAATAAAAGTTAGTTATAAATCTACTCGACTGTAAATTCCACCTAATATTGTAGGATGTTTTACCTTATAAATTTGGACAGTATGGGTGGATGTTCTCAAAATACATGGATATTTGTATATACTTTTTCGGACCATGTCTTCCCGGAGTATATTACAAAACTGACAAAAATAAAGATTTTTGTCATCCCTTAAATATTAACCGATTAAAATTCCAGGCATCTTCTTTGGTCATAACCAACAATTTTGTGGCGATTGGTCAATAAATGTGGCCTTTACTTCCATTAAAAGTTATAATGGATATTAGATCCCCTTACAAAAAATATGAATTATGGTCCACTTTTCGGGGTAGGTTCCATATGAAGTACCCTTATATAAATTGATAGTTCATGTTCTTTTCGGTTAATGAAATTATAGGTCCACCTCTAAGGTTATTTGCCAATAACAATTAAACATCAACATAACAGCCAATTAGAAGTAAGCATTCCTGTTTACCATTTATATTCGGGCAAATTTCTCGTAAAAAAGTTTATAAAGAGAACGCCATTTTGTTTTGCGGTCTCTTAAATATTATTAAATGTTTTACCAGTTTTGTGTGTTCGGAAAAAGTTTTCGAATAAAAGTTGCAAAACTTGTAAAATTAGTAGATTCTTTTGGGTTCTGGAACGGAACTTATGTTCCTAGTGAAAAAATCATATGTGAAAATTTGTCAAATGGTTACAGTATATCATTGGATAAAATTGTGTGCATAGGACCGTTTTTCATTACATCGAAAATTTACTTTACAAACCAAGATCAAGTCAGAAGGTGAGACCCATCGATCCACTTCTTCTGGTACCTCCTCTTGTAATGCTAATTTAATATGAAGCGAATGTAATACCTGATTTGGTCTACATCGCCATGGATGGTATTTTGATTAAAAAAACATATTCGTTTATAAATATAATTGTGAATCCTTTTCGGTTTAAACTTTACAGACCTTAATATTTTGGCTATCTATAGAAACTGAAAAAAGCTTAAATTCCGTATCGGACAAAAAAGCTAAATTCTGAGTAATCATCTCATATCTGAGTATGAACTGAATATAACTAAAGATTAATGTAAAATATTTAAATAAATATTTTGTCTGCACAAATATTTTATATCCCTTCTAGATTTTAAATGAACGTAAATTATGTCGTGTATTATACATACATATATTTTTTTTATTTGAGAGGGAGATATTTTGAAAGCTTAACAACCAGGAAGCATTTAGAAAAATCTAAGGAAAAATTAATTTTAAGTTACACCATTTTAACGCCGGCCATTGTGGTCCAGGTTATTATATGCAGTTAACAACTCTCCCTATCTACCTATTTTAAGAAAATATTATACCTTTTAAAATCAAAAGTGACAAATAGCTTAAGGAATAACGGTAACATCCTCAATTTTGATTTTTCCTAGTAAATTCCCCAAAAATCAATTTCTTAAAGTGATTACCAATAAATATTGGCCAATAATTCATGTTCTATGCTGCGGCATAAGATCAAACATGTGAAACAAATACTGCATGTCTATCAAAGTAAAACTCTCCCTTTTGTTTCTCAATAATAATTTATGTTTATCTGTCTGTCCTGATAGACGAAAAATCCCCTCAAAACGGCTGACAATTGTCACCGAAAAATAACAAAAACAAACACACTCTCGCACACACAAAAAAATCGAAATTAAATTGAAATGAATTCAATTGTCCGCAATGTGATTGTGATTTGTTTGGATGGTTGGTTGGTTAGTTGGCATTTTAGTCATACACAGCACGTACCTCGTTTTATGGCAGATGATCATGTACTGATAGCATTGATGGTACATTACCTACCAAATTTATCCTCATCAGACTCACACTCACGCACTGGCATTCAATGCACTAAACTGCAATAATGCCCAACAATAACAATGCAATATTTAATTGTCAATGAATATACAATGTAGACGAGTATGTATGTAATGTATATAATGGCTGGTTGGCTCGATGGCTGGATGGGATGTGTGAAACATTGTGGAACAATATCAACCAGGACATAGATTTATAACGCTCATTAGACACTCAATAGGACAACAATGAGTGGATGTGAGAGGCATTTACAAGGAGGCACTTTAAAATTAACGTTTACGCACATACATATTCGTATATAAATAGACATTTAGGTACAATAACAAAGACAATTTTTTCGTTAAGTGGCGCCTGTGTGGTCAACGTGTCAAAGGTGAACAATTGACAATGACAATTGTCCAATAGGTCAATACAAATGTTTTTTCTTTTGTTCTTTTGGTTTGGTATTTTTTTGGGTACGAATTCGAAAGTAAGTTGCAGCTGAAAATAATTATTTTCAGGCAAAATAAAATTATGAAATATGTTATAAAACAATGATTGTGGCGTGAGATTGCAGCTGTAATTTTATTTAAGGTTTATTTCTGTTGTGCCAATTAATTGAAGGGTCTGTCAAGTTGTGGTGAGGTGTATAAAACTCGTGGCAAATATTACATCTGTCAGCCGATAAGTTATATACGAAAACAATACGTTATAGAAGAAGACCACCTTATCGCTATGTCTTTACTATTGAAATAGATCTACCTATATGTAGTCTTCTGTATATTATTGTAAAAAGTGCTGACGTTGAAAAAAATTAAATTTTATGCCCAAATTGCCCATAAAGAGGGAACATCTGACTTTTCGGCCCAACATTTAATATTCAGATGGAATTCTCCTAAATTATAAGCATGAACATGGCCAACCATCGGATCAAATTGAAAACATATTCATTTGTGAAACATCGAACTACCGCGAGCACGATAAAAATTAGTTTAGGTTGGTGGTTTTCAGTAGTTGGCCAGTCAATGCCTGGTGAGGGCTTTGAAAAAGGAAAAAGTTATAGAATGATTGCCATTGATCTACCTATACTTCTAGAAGTCGCGTAATCTTAGTGAAGTGCTTTTTCTATTCATATCCCCTCATGTCAATCATCTTTTTTAATTAAGATATAGCTCGCAGCTATACATTTCTTATTAAAAATATTCAAATTTTGTTAGTTCGCATGAGACCAATTTTCATAAAATGTGTTCAATAGGAAAATAGTTATGACTAAAATAAATGAGGTTTAAATTTTGGCCGATAATCCAAATCTAAGTGTACCTGGAGAAGATATGTAAATCAGAAACAATCCGAAGAATATTGCGTCAGCATGGTAATGTTGCACTGAAAAAGCCATTCAAAATCCCTAAAAAAGGAAAACCGATTGGAGTTCGTTCAAGAACACGAAAAAATTATTGTGTATTTTGAAATCTGTTATTTTTGCAAATTTAACTTCCGATCGTAAAGCACGGTATGGGGCTGTATGAGCGCTGTCGGCAATCTAGTTTTTATTCAAGGCATTTTGGACACGATTTATTGTTTAAACATTCTTAAAGGTAACTTCAAATGTAAATGTAGGATTGGGGACAACATTTTCATTTTATTAAGATAATGACCCCAAACATAAATCCCAGGACGTTCGAGAATTGATGCTTTATAATTGTCCAAAAGTGATTCAAACACCTCCTTATCAAACACATCCTTATCTAAAATTCAACTTGCTCGTTCGACGTTTTTCAATACGAAAGTAAAACACATGTATCGTCAGTAAACTACATGTATTGACAAAGTTTTACACGTCTGCGGTCAAAAAAGGAGCTTCTATTAACAAAAAACAAAAAGACGTAACTACAAGTGGGTTTTGTTTGATAAATGCAAAAAGGCGTAACTAACAACAAATTCACGTTTTTACTTAATTGTTATGACTGCCATTAAACTAAATAACTAAATTTGTTAAAGAAAATTACAGTCTATTATTCGTCATATGCAATATCACCCTGCCGGACATACTTTTTCATTTCACATGGCATGTTTATAGTTTTCATTCATTTGCTTCTCCTACACAATTATTTTTTGTTAGTTACGCCTTTTTGCATTTTAGCTAACGGTATTTATATGAAAGTTACCGAAATACGTCGACGTACAAATTCAACTATGACAGAACGTATTATTATTTTTTTTTTTTTTGTTTGTTGAAAATAAAAGCAAAACATAATGAAAATATGAATTTTGAATTAGAAAATAAAATATTTTTGTATAATAATTTTTAATTTTTTTGTAATATTTATATTATTCCCTTGAAGATATGAATTCGGCGTAGTTGGGTAATACGGCCGTACACAAAATTTTGCCATAGAGAGGAAGTTGAACATTCTTGTATGCCCCATCGGATAATAGGTAACATTGTTATATAGATATTGATTATTTTATTGCATTCATTAAGACGTTCATGTTGACATATAAAAAAAGATTAACATTTAATTCATTCATTAGTATGCAATTATATCATTTGTGACTCACTGCATTTTTGTTTAGTCAAATTGAATTTTTTAATATTCTTGTTCTATCATGAGTCTTTGTGAGTGTTTTGTTATGTGTTTTGTTTTGTTGTTTCCTTAAACTGTAAGAGATTTTTAGACCTCGAAATATAAAAATGTGGCTCATACGATATCAGGAAAACTTAAAACAAATCCTTGTTCAAGTGCCTCTAAATATATATAGAAATCAGTAATACAAGTTCAAAAGTCGGACGTGGCCGACCACTTTGGGTACATACAAGAGATGATAATGTGTATAACATCCTGTTGATAGAAGAGAGATCTTTAGATGACCATTGACATGGAATCTGGTTAAAAACAAATGTGATCTACATACATAAAAGCCATACACATACCATTCTAAAACCTTTAAAACAAATTGCATGTCTATCGGACAGACTTGAACTTTTGGTGTAACATTTGTATGAAATCCGGCAAAAATTTATATGGGAGATATATGTAAATCTGAACCAATTTCAACAAAACTTCACACACATCAAACTGGACTTTATTCAGTATGCTGTGCAAAATTTTGTCTCAATCGGACCAATATTAGCAGTATGGTGCTCTATTTATATAAAATCACACGAAACTATTTCTGGGAACCGTATCTAATGGTTCGATTACGGATGGCAACCATAGTTTAGTGGCGTTGCCAGTAGCCAAATTTGCATTATGGATGGCAACTGTTGTCAAATTCAGGTGCTTCAAATAGAATTTTTCGGCAACCATTTATTTGTGATTGCTGTTTACAATAACTGAACTTTGTAGGCTTCCCATAATGGCTAATATTACTACAAAGGAAAAATTTGAGGTCCTTATTGCCGGATGGAAGCTCACCCAAATGTAGCACGCATCGTGCGGACTTTTGTTCAAACCAAAGCCACTATTGATGATGTGAGGAAGGCTATTTCAGAAGACCTTAACTGCTATGGCCCGCCAACACGCATTCCAAATGAATGACAGAAAGTGGCGAACATCTTCTTTTGGGTCCATGATATGTACGTGGGTATCATCAATACATCCGACAACACTCTGGAACTTTGTTTTCGAATAAACAATTTTTATTCTTCCCTTTTTCTTCCTCCGTTAATATGGATACAATCCAAATTTTACACATTAGCCGGATAACTTCGGCGAAAAGCACCGACATTGTCGGTTGAGCCATGCAAAGGTTGAAGTCATTGCTATGGGACTTTTGAAAACTTCCCTCCACAAAAAACATCAGAGCTGCACACATTTTTAAGAGAAGAGGAATTGCTGTTGACCGCCAGTCTTTCGGAAATCAGGGTTTAAGGCTTCATCTATGTACACAACGGCATATTTTGGTAGTCGAAAATACGCTTTCAAGCTAATATGAGCAGTTGATTGAACATTTCTCTAAACGTCAGCATCTACTCACAGAACTGATGGTAGTTCTAATAGATTTTTCTCTTAAATGCCTTCTAATAAATGACAAACATTGAACAACTTATTACTACTGAGCTTATCATCACATATAATTAGTTTTTCTAAAATATTTTATTCATTTTTTTGTTTGTTTACAATATTTCTAGTTGTAGAAATGTCGAAACAGTATTAGAAGTTTGCTGCACCATTTACATACAATCGGACGAAACTATATATGAGAGCTATATCTAAATCTGAACCGATTTTCTCCAATTTCAATAGAGATCGTCCTTGGGCCAATTAAGTGGGATGTGCCAAATTTCATCCAAGTCGGATCATAAATGCGACCTGTACTTTGGACGGAATATGTCTACACTAAATTGAGCTCATGGTCTGGGAGTGGAAATTCAATAGCTCATGTTTTTGAGTCGTGACAAGGTTTTTTTGCTAGTATCATGAAGAAAAACCCTTTATATTTTTGTTTGTTACTTTGTATGTAATTTTTGAGCTGTTATATCAACTGCCAAATCAAATTTTTATGGAAAATATCCTTGTTCTTTCTCGAGTCATTGTGCGCCCTTTTCTTAATTTTTTCCTTTAACCGTAATACCGCAAAAAGTTTTTAAAAAAGTCAGACTTTCAAAATGTATATAAGTAATCCATTTTTAGTCACCGCCAGGGATGGTCCGTGTGACGAATTTTTAGTTTTTCGACTTTTGAAATTTTATATTAATTTGAGTAAAGCATGTGTAATGTCCAAATTGATTAATGGAAATAGCTAATTTGTCAATCAGTGAGCGGAGCAGTATAGTCGGACGGGGCCGACCATACGATACCCTACACAACTACCACGAACTCTAACTTTCTGAGGATTTTTATTACGAGTCTGAGTAATATTTCGTGATATTTGCCCCCTCTTGCCCGATTAGTGGTCAACAACACCTCTTCCTTACTTTTTCGAATATTCAGTACAGTCCTTCTAATTACTTGTCCAGATTACCGTCACTGTGGTTTTTGTTGTGATTTTCGGATTATACTCGACTCGAAAACACACACAAAATTAAGTTTTCGGTCCATTTCATCCCAAAATTTTAATCTGATCATCACCGAAAATTGTAGGCGTTGTTCTTGACCATAACTGGAACTTCATGAACATTTTTAAAGCCATCAGCGGGTAATGGGTTACTAAATAATATCTGTATACGTAAGAACCTTGACTGTAACTCCCACATCTGAGTAGATACATCACTATATTTGGTATGATTTAAAGGCTCCTCGGGTCTACATCCTCCAGGAGTAAATATATATGCCATAGAATACAAATGTTGTCATTTTTCACACAAAAGTCAGGGTCCATTTGACCCGCTAAATATTGACCGATCTTTATCAAAACATGCATGCTTATTCTCTGGCCCGATCCCCTTCTCCATGCAAAAATTCGCGGTGTTTGGGCCATAATTGCGGCCTCTGGAGCGACCAGAAAAACCGACAAAAATAATGTTTTTGGTCCATTTCATCCCCTAAATATTAATCGATCTTTTCCAAAAACAATAGGGGTCTTCATTGGCCAGACCCTATCCTATCGTGAAGATTGGTCCATAACTGTGGCCTGTATCGTGTTTACAAATTATAATGGACAGACGGACGGACGGACACACATGTCTAGATCGACTCAGCTAGTCGAGATATGACGATCGGTATATTTAAAGGTGGGTCTAGGACCAATATTTCGCGGCGTTACAAACATTTGGGGCTGCACAAAGCTATAATACCCTGCCAACATAGTTGTGTAGGGTATAAAAACCTAATGGATTTGTTTCTGACAGGCCATCTCTGGTCACCGCTAAATAGATTTACAAATACCATGTTTCGAACATCTAAATTCATTTAAAATCGACTTTTCTGACTACTTAAATATATTTGAAAACTCCAGAATTTAGCTCTCTAAATAAATTTAAACAATTGTTCGCCACTCCCCAATATATTTAAAAAATTCGACCTTTAAAATATATTTAAAAACCATCGTTCTTGAACTCTCAAATATAAGTTTTGAAGGCCATTGAGCTTTCTAAGCCGATAAAGGATATTCACTTTTTTTTGAATATCCACGTTAAGCTTTCTACGATATATAAAAATCCATATCTTGAGAAATGACACATTAAGTCCTTCTTAAGGACAACTTTTTAGTCCACATAAAAGCATTCCTTTTTTGGGTCTTTTGGGCTTTATTGAAACTATATCAAAATACGATGTTCGAGCTCTTAGAAATCAGTCTTAGACATCCCAAAGTGATACTGGATTTGGTTCGTTTCCACTCTTTAAAAATAAAAACAAATTATTTTTTTGCTTGTCTTGTCATTTGAAGTTTATTTTCTTATTTTTTATAGCTATTACATACTATGAGGCAAAATGTATAATATAAAAAAATATTTATATATAAAATACTACAAACTATAAATATTTAATACGAACTATATCACAGTAGCTGCAGAACAAATCAATAATACGAAAACATATTTTTATATGTATAAGATATAATGATACGAATTAAAAGTAGATAAATGTGAGCATGCAGGAGAATATAAAATCGAACTGATAAATAATAACAATAAATATGACTGAATAAATAAATAAGTTTAAATAAAAATGGAATAATAACTTATATGAAAAGTTTTGAAAAAAATATAAATAGTTGTCATGGAATATTCAGTTGTTTGTTTTGTGAAGAGATTATTATCAGTATAAATAATTAGAACATTCGAATATTATTATTCGAGGTTAGCTGTCTTATTGGATTTTTTGTTTATTATTTCTATTCCGACGATTTTGTTGTTTCCTTGGCGTTTTCCTCTTTTTCGGTGTTTGTTTTGTTTCCTGATTCTGTTGTTTGCTATTCATTGGCATTTTTGTTGTTTGATTATTATTTTCTACACCACCCATTAGCTTTGTGGTGCGGCGTAATAATTTGATTAATTTTCTTATATATGTTAAATAACGAGATTTGGCAAATTTCAAATCGATTGGACTTATTTGAATTAATTTTCCTTCTTTATTATCATTATTTGATTGTTTATTGTGTTTATTCCAATTTAGCGGTGACACTTTTTTAATATCAGTATCGAATTTTAAGAGAGATTCCATTCGACGACGCGGTATTAACAATGAATCGATGGTGCGTGATACCTTGGATTTTGTAGTTGTATTATTAATGGCATGTTCAATATTACATAGAATTGTTCGGGCATTATTACGCAGCGACAATAACTCTCGGGAGGTTTGACTTTGTTGCATACCCTTGTTATAATCCCAGGTCAGTTGAGCTCGATGTAAATAATCGAAGCCGGCTACATATTTTTGCATTTGGTGATAACAGCGACGAAGAGAGAACTGGAAATAGGAAAACAAGATGGGAAAATGTTATTAGATTTTTTTTAAATAAAAATATATGTAAGACTTAAAATAAATAAATGTGAAAATAAATGTAAAAAAATTTCTTGATTCTAATCTTTTCTAAAATATTGATCTATTTCCTCTTTTTTTAAATTCACTTCCGTTGCACATGCAAATTTCCCCACAAATAAATCACATTCTATTTTTCTACAGCGTTCACAGTTCATTGAACTTGAATCCGATCAATCGATCAGTATGTTTGCTAATTCTATTGCAAATTTGTTTTTGTTGTTGTTTTACATCATTCATCTGCTGAATGACATGTGAACACTAAATTAAGTGATGGCATTAAAACAAATAACGCTAAATCTATAAATAATTCATTGCAAAAACTAAACTAAAATAAATAAATACGTATTTCTTTAAATAGATTTTTTTGCTTAACAAAATTTCGTAATATATTTATAAACAAATGGTGTGGACACTATTATATTTAGCGAAATGAGTTGTTAAAAAAAAAAAGGAAGTACCTACTTGTGTGGCCGACTATATAATACTCTACACAACTATTTATATGGGTATTTTTAACTCCTTCGGTGTACACATCAGGTGTCTGAGTATATCTGAGTGTTATCATGACTATAATACAGATTAGGATCAAGATAGACTCATATTTACATTTTGGGATGTGCATAGAATCACTTTCTGAGCCAATTTATGCATTACCAAATATTTGGGCCAAATCCTAAATCAACAAATTATGAAATTTTATGATTATTTATTTTACGATTATACGAAATTAGGTATGCAATTTTTATAAACCCGTCGTCAGCGCCATCTATTGATGGGCATTATTCAACTGAAATCTGTTTTTTATGTCCAAACTATCTACTGTCTAACTTTTGAACAGATTATTGCATTTCAACAAAAATGGTGTCATATAAAATTGTAAATAGTCATTCAGCAAAAAAATCATATAACACAAATATTACCGAATGACATTTTAGAAAATTTTAGTACTACATTTCATATTAAAATTAAAATTATTTTTCGAGAAATTATGCAATTGTACCTTTCATATCGCAACAATTTGATTTAACCAGTGAGCGGAGCATTAAAATCGGACGGAGCCGACCATATGATACCCTACACAACTTCCACGAAAATCGAACTTCCTGCTCTTCTATATTCTAAGCTTGGGAAATATTTCGCGATATTTACACCCTTTTGCAAATGTTTTCGGTCCAGTTCATCGCAAAATTATTATCTGATCATCACCGTATTGTCCTTGACCATACCTGGATCCTCATGAAAAATTTAAAAATATATTACCGCCCTCTAGTGTGGCAATGGGTTACTAAATAATATCTGAATACGTAAGCACCTGTAAATACTTAAGTGTAACTCCGACACCCGAGTACATACGATAATAAAATTGGTATCAATTCGAAGGTCGACCACTCCTCTTGTATACATTGTCAACTTCTCGGATCTATGTCCTTCAGGGGTAAATATATACGCTATAGAATACAAATATTGTAATTTTTCACATAAAAGTCAGGGTCCACTTGACCCGCTAAATATGGCCGATCTTTATCAAAATGGGCATGCTTATTCTTTGGCCCTCTTTGGATCCCCTTCTCCATGTAAAAAATCGTGATGTTTGGGCCATAATTGAGTCCTCTGGAGCGACCAGAAAATCAGAAAAAAATAAAGTTTTTGGTCCATTTCATCCCCTAAATAGTAACCGATATTTACAAAAACAATAGGGGTCTTCATTGGGCAGAACCCATCCTACATGCAAAATTTCGTGAAGATTGGTCCATAACTGTGGCCAGTATCGTGTTTACAAATTATAATGGACAGACGGACGGACGGACACACATGCCTAGATCGAATCAGCTAGTCGAGATATGATATGATCGGTATACTTAAAGGTGGATCTAGGATCAATATTTCGCGGCGTTACAAACTCTTGGGGCTGCACAAAGCTATAATACACTGACAACATAGTTGTGTAGGGTATAAATATTTACAGTAGGTCAAAATTTTTAGGATAAACAAATGCAGTTTAAATTTTGCATAATCAATATTTGTATCTACTCATTCAATAGATGGCGTTGATGACAAATTTTTCAAATTAAGGCAAGACAACGGCAGTTGATATTTGTTATAACTTTTGAATGCGTAATGATGCAGAAATAATTTGAATGCTCTTGGTTATTAGGACATACACTATCTGGCAATTCAAAGATTTTTTACAGATTTGCCATGTGAACAGAAAATTACAGTTTTCATAACTTTTTAACGTATAACGATACAGGCACAAATCAAATGTATATTTTTAACTCATAATATCTTATTTTATTTATCTTAAAAGGGTTTAATATAGTTCTACAGACCAGAAATGTGAAGAATCATTCAATATCCTGGAACGATATATATTTATGTAATGCAGAATAAAGTATACAACTGTATCCTTCTTATGGCACCACTTTCATTTTAATATAGACAATGCGAAAAGAAAAGAGGTATGCTAGCGCCATCTATTAATGGATATGAATCAAAAATTACAAATAGTGAAGTTTTTATTCTTTCACAAGAATGTATACGATTATACCTTTCATTGTAATAATTATTGTAATATCGAGAATACGAAATCATTTATACCAAAAATAACTGAGATTTAAGTTTTGCATGATCGATTTTTGGATCTACCCAATCAATAGATGACACTGACGGCAAGTGTTTGCCAGGGTTGACATCTTAACAGAAAATCGCCAGATTCTGTATAAATTTTGAATGTGTAATTTAAATAGATATTGATTCAAAATTTTCGCCATATTAACCTACCGCAACAATAGATGGCGTCGCAAAAGGCTGTTTGGAAAATCGGGGTATTGGTATAATTAAGATAACATTAAAATGAGCTTTAAGCTGAACGTAACCCTTTACATTTTCCATATATCACAATTCGTTCAAAAATTATGAGCATTTTAAAAATGCTTTAATTTTCCCTAACAGCCTGACAATTTGGCGACCATAGCGCCATCTATTGATGACGCTTAATATAACACATTATTTATCTTAATAGAATAACGTGTAAATAAGTTACGGCCAGAAGAACAGAAGGAAAAATTCGCCACAGGTCAGGTTTTCTAGTGGACCTATTATTTATGAAGTAAAGCAACAGCAAATTGTAGGGTATAAATACTATAACCTATCCAATAATTCGATTACAAAATTTATTTGTGCCACACTGTCAGATACCTTAACATCTAAATGTAAATAAACAACAATAATTGCTTGAGTCGATAAAAACAACAATAAAAACAACAACAACAGCACCCAAGTAAGTGGCAGAAACAACAACAGCAATTGATTTTATTCAATCGTACGATAAGTAAGTCAAAACCAAAGGAGACTTGTCATAACAAAACGTTGTGGAATGGTTTTGGAAAAATGTATTGAAATGAAAAAAAAAGTTTGAATATCTGATAATTTATAAACGCTTTTTCTAGATTTCATGAAAAAAAAAATATCCAAATAAAAACCAGTAAGGAAAGTATTAAAGTCGGGCTGGGCCGACTATATTATACCCTTCACCACCTTGAGTATATTCTACATATGTATCGTAAGAACATTGACGTGAAATTGAACGAATTTGATAATCAGACATGCATTGATTAACATGAATAGGTCGAAATTATATATAGAAGCTATGTTATATCTATATCGAAACAGATTTCAAGGAAACTTGTCAGAGACAAATTTATATTAACTTCAGTACGTTTTGTCAACAGGCCTAGCTGTGGATCTTTAGTGCACCATTTACTTAAAATCGGACGAAACTATATATGGTAGCTATATCTAAATCTGAATCGATTTTCAGGAAACTTAACACATATCATTCTAGACTTAATTCAGTACGCTATGCAAAAATTCGTGCAAATCGAATGATTTGCGGGACTAAAGTCCGTAAATCGGGCAAAAATATATTGGGAGCTATATCAAAATATCAATTTCAATAAATAAATGAGCTGTACCAAATTTCTGCCAAATTGGATTATAAATGCGACCTGTACTTTGTTTACAATTTAACATCAACAGACGGACAGACATGCATAAAGTGATTCTATGCATATTCTCGAAAGGAACCATGGGTCTATCTCGATTCATTTTGCCTGTTACAAACATATGTACATAGACAATACCCTGTACCACAGTGTGGTGAAGGGTATAAAAAAATGTTTCAATAAGAGAGGATGTGGATGAGGACTTCGATTTGATAGAAAACAATCCTTCCAAAAACTAATATTAGAGATCGACTACGTTTAAAAAAGCCACGCCTTGTATTAGTCCCTGAAAAAATATTATTGAAAAAATAAATGCCTTAAACATATTTTCATACTTCTTAATCAATGTGTAATCAATGGGAAAACAATTTTCAATATTTATTCTGAGCACTCTGAACATCTTCCTCATTATAAATCTCTTGAGTGTGTACTTGTGTGTAATGGCAATAATAAAAACATTGTTAAGCAGTCACTGTCTGAATATTTAAAATAACACTAACCGCACGCTCACACACGCCCCCCACAAAACCCACTATTCCCTCTATAGTCAACAGAAAATAAACTGGGGGATTCCACGGAAATAAAAACAGCAATAACAACAATACGACCGGCAAATTCATGTGATACAATTGAAGATTGATGATTCATTAGCAATTTTATGGAAACCAAATATGATCAATTATTGCCGTTAAATAGGTTTTTTTGCTGAACAATCTATGCTTTGGTTTTTGTGTGTATGGCAGCATTATTTCATTTATTTTGAAGAGTTATGTTTTACAAATAAAGACATAATGCTTGAGGGGGTACACTCATGGTCCTATACGATTTTATTTATTTATTTATTTTTTTTTTTTTTGTACATACGCAATATCATTCTACAATTCTTGACCGCATTGATTTTTTATCATTCCCTTTCAATTGGATTGTTGTAAAAAAAAAGAAAATAAATAAAACTTTAGCACTGCTGTGACGTCAATCGTGTTTTATCGTGGTTACGGAATTTCATAAAATTCCGGTAATTTTTAATGACAACATCATGACTAGGGTTAAATACGTTAAATAGCTGTGTGAATATCGTCACCAGCCACGGACGTAACATTAATTGATTTGGTTATATTAATTTATTTGTCCTTAGTTAGGACTTATTGTTCTGAGAAATGGTTTTATGTTTTTCTTTCATGATAATTGGTTGCAATTTTATTATTATTTGCATATTGAATAGAATAACAATTTGGTTAATACTTACATTCGATTTTTCTTCGATTTGCGGCAAAAATTTATATTTGTTATCATAGCCAACATTCCACATACTCATATTGCGTATATCAATTGCCACCAATTGCCGGGCATTAAGGGAATGATGTTCCTTAACTGTAGCCTTCTGAAGGGTGCGTAAAATCTGAAAGAAAACAGAAAATATTCTTTTTAGATAAAAATAGACGTAATAAATATAGAATATAGATAAGTAAAATATCTTTAAAAAATCTACACCATGTGTGAGTCCTTGAAGAAAAATATTTTTAAAAAATCGACGCCAGGCATAGTCAATAAAATAATATTTTTTAAAATCTACGATTTGTATTAAACCCTAAAAATGATTTTAAAACATTCACAACCTGCAATAGTCTTTGAAAAAATATTTTTAAAAAATCTACGTCTTTTATTAGATCTTAGATCTACAAAAATAATAGTTACGTTGGCAATATAAGTGCAAGTTTTTAATAATTGCATCTCCCGCTTTTCGGAATATTGAAGGTACTAGACCTAGTTTCCAAACTTAGTGTTCTCTCAGAGGATAAGAAGGCCCTCAACGATATTATAAATTATGAAAAACGTTTTTATACCCTTCACCACACTGTGGTACATGGTATTATGTCTTTGTGCATATGTTTGTAACAGGCAAAAATACTCGAGATAGACCCATGGTTCCTTTTGAGAATATGCATAGAATCACTTTCTGAGTCGATTTATGCATGTCCGTCCGTACGTCCTGGTGTTTTTGTTAACAAAGTACAGGTCGCATTTATGATCCGATTTGGATGAAATTTGGCACAGGTCACTCAATTGGCCCAAGGACGAAGCCTATTGAAATTGAAAAATCGGTTCAAAATTAGATATAGCTCTCATATATATTTTCGTCCGATTTAAGGTAAATGCTGTACCCAAGTCCCCATTTATCTTTCGATTTGCCGGAAATTTGGCATAGCGAAATGGATTAGGTCTAGAATGATGTGTGTTAAGTTTCCTTAAAACCGGTTCAGAATTAGATATAGCTCCCATATATATCTTCGTCCGATTTAAGGTAAATGCTGTACCAAAGTCCCCATATATCTTTCGATTTGCCCGAAATTTGGCATAGCGAAATGGATTAGGTCTAGAATGATGTGTGTTAAGTTTCCTGAAAATCGGTTCAGATTTAGATATAGCTCCCATATATATCTTCGTCAGATTTAAGGTAAACGGTGTACTAAAAACCCTATATATCTTTTGATTTGCCCGAAATTTGTCATAACGAAATGGATTAGGTCTAGAATGATGCGTGTTAAGTTTCCTGAAAACCGATTCATTTTTAATTATAGCCCCATATATATCTTCGTCCGATTTAAGGTAAATGGTGTACCAAAGTACCTATATATATCTTTTGATTTACCCGAAATTTGGCATAGCGAAATGAATTAGGTCTAAAATTATGTGTGTTATGTTTCCTGAAAATCGGCTTCCATATATATTTTCGTCCGATTTAAGGTAAATGGTGTACTAAAGTCCCTATATATCTTTCGATTTGCACGGAATTTGGCATAGCGTACTTAATTAAGTTCGTGAAAATCGGTTTGGATTTACATATAGCTCCTTATACATTTTCGTCCGATTTAATGTAAAAGGTGTACCAAAGTCCCTATACATATTTCGATTTGCACAAAATTTGGCATAGTGTACTGAAATGAGTCTGGAGTGATGAGGATTGTGCACTAAAGACCCAAAGTTTGTCCGATTTACACACAATTTTGTACAATAAACTGTAGTTAATATAAGTTAACCTCTGCCATTCTCATTAAAATCTGTTCAGATTTATATAGCCTCTACATATATATTTTCGTCCGATTCTACACAAAATTGACACAAATTTTGCACAACGTACTAACATTTTGAAATGTGGAAAGTTTTGAAATCGGTTCAGATTTGGATAGAGCTTCTATATATATTTTCTCCCGATTTTACGTAATTTTGTCCCATTGTAAGTAGTAACCCTATATCTGAACAAAGAACAATTTAGTATAGATAGCAGAATTCGACGTCTGTTAGCATTCATCTGTTGAATATACCCAAAGTGGTGAAGGGTATCATATTGTCGGCCCCGCCCGACTTTACTGTTTTACTTATTGGTTAATTATTTTTTTTTAATTCTGTCGATTCCTCCAACCTGAAAATCATAATTATTTTTCTACTAAATAAGTTCCAACTTACCTTTTTGAGAGGCGGCTTCTTATTTGTCTTTTTATTATCCACATTATTGCTATTAATATAATGTCCACCGCAGGGATTATACCAGACAATATCATTCGAATTCATTGTTCGAGTATACAGATCATGCCAACTGGTGGTATGACGTTTGTGTAATAATCTCTCTTCGGTTTCCATTTCAGTCAACGACGATTGATGTTGATAATGATGATGATTAACATTATTACTATTACTATTATTAATATTGATGTTGTTGTTGTTGCGGCTGTTATGATTGTTATTGTTATTATTATTAGTTTCGTCCAATAGAAAATCCAATGGTGCTTCAGGATGTTGCACCAAATGATGAGATGGCAGTCGAGATGGAAGGCGGGCGGAATAATGGTGGTGTTGCAGTAAATTATGTTGTTGTGGCACCGGAACAGATGCTAATACCGATAGATGTGCTGCTGGTGACGATGACGACGTCACTGGAGCTGCCATGGCAAATACCGCATTTGATTGCTGTACACTTAATACTGTTAATAACATGGTAATCAAGCCAAATAGTTGTTTGTAACTGTCTATAGTTAAGGAGGTAATTTTGTAGATTTTATGCGTGCCTAGAGTTAACAACATCCACCAAAAGTGGCAGTAACCACCACAACCGCAGCAGCAGAAATAACAGTGGCGGTGGCTATGACGGCGGCTATGGCGATGGTGGCCACCACCAAGGCAATATTGTTGTGGCTGTGGTTGCTGGTGGCAGTTACAATTATGACAACAACTAGTGTTGCTGTTATTGTTGCTGCTGCTGCTTGTAAGTTGTAATTGTTGGTCTTTGGCTGGTTGGGTTTGATCTACAACCACTACTGCGGCTTTATCTTCGATGTGACGAGAGCTATAATAAGCCGACGACGATCGACGCTGTTTTTGTGGTTGGCTGTGGTGTGACCGATGATGCCCGGGCTGCTGTTGTCGCGTTAGAATTGCAGGCACACAGCACGGCACACGGCTTTGTGGAGAATAGAGTTGTTGTAGGTTAGCCGTTTTGTTGCTATCTCTCTGCTGGTTGCGTTAGATTAGCAACCAACACCTGTTGTAAAAAAAGAAAATAACAACAAAGAAAAATAATAACAGAGGAAAAAAAAGAAAACGAAAAACAAAATAACCGAATATTAGTTATGAATTATTGTCATTTTTGTTGTGATGTATGTGTGTGTTGTGTTGTTATTTGTTTGTAGCTTGTCTAACAAAATATTTACAAATTATTGTTATTAACTCGTATGGCAAAGTTTTGTCATGTTAATTGATGCTGACAAACTTTTCCCTTAAGGAAAAATTTTTATGAGAGTTTTTTTTTTGTTAACTGTTTGCGGTGGTCTTGTTTGTTTCTTTATACTGTGCAAAGCTGCGGCTTGTTATTGATTTGTGGTGGCGGCGGTGACGACAGGCAACTTAACTGTAGAGTGTTGTGAAAAAATAGCTGATTTTTGTATAAAAATCCCCATAAATTGGGATTTTCCAAATTTGTTCGTTTCCATTAGAAAATGTATGCATGACAACGAGGTATTTTTTGCAGTAAGTATGTGTGTGTGACTGTGTGTGTTTTTGGTTTCACCTGACGCAAATAGTTTACCACATTATTTGTTTTGTGTTGAATTCAAATGTCAAATTTGTTTGTATAAATCAGCAAATTAATTTTAGAAAGGTAAGATCTTCATTTTTGTAGTTGTTGTTTTTATTGTTTTTGTATTGCATCTGAATAGCAGAAAAAAAATACCGTGATGAAAATTATTATATATTTTTGTTGTTGTTGCAAAATAATTATTACACAATTCCATTAAGCGGGTTTTTATTATTTTGTAGAGACAATTATAATGATTTAAGATCTTCATTAAAATGAGAAAT